>NC_143048.1:4575000-4680000 GCF_057628025.1 Oncorhynchus mykiss
CACAGCACGCACACAAAGCCCCCTTCTCTCCCTTCACTAATGAAGCTGTCTGTGAGTTATTCTCCTCCCCTTTGCTCTCATTAGCTCTCCTCACCTCACCTCTCCTCTTCTCCTCTCATCTCCTTTCCCCTCCTCTCCACTCAGCCCAACCCCTCTCCTCTACCCTATGACACCACCTGGCTAAACTGCAGAAAAACTGCTCTTCCTGCAAGACAGGGCTAACATCCCAATGAAATGAGCACCATACCTTTATGTAGGAGTGCAGGTAGTGGTCAAGTTTTTCTTCATGGCACTTGGCAACAATGTGGACCAGCACCCTGGTGAAACACAAGGTGGTCACTCAGTCATCATCATTGTCTGGCAACATTAATAGTTGGCAATGTGAATTCTGGCAACATGTATGATCCGGTGGCAGTGAGAGTGGAGTCCGTGGCCTGCAGTGCCTCATCCTACCTGGTGGTGGTGGTGGTGACTTCGTCGTTGTCGTTCTGGGTGAGGACCTTGAACAGCTGGTTGAAGAGCACAGGCAGGAAGCGAATTATCACTGGAATCTTCTCAATGCTCAGTAAGCCCTGTGGGAGAGAGAGAGAATAAAGAGAATCAGAGAGAGAGGTAGTTAGAGACAGAGCGGGATAGAGAGAGAGAGAAAGAGAGAGAGAGAAAGACGGTCAGTGAAGGGGTGTATAGTATGGGAAGGGGTGTGGGAGTGAAATGCAGAACGGAAAGATGTGAAGTCATCTCTCTATCCTCCCTCCCTTCCTTCGTTTCTCCAGACCTTTAGGCAGTTGAGGAAGTTTGAGGTAGGTGATTGGGAGAGGTCCGTGTCTCGTTTTTGGCACTGTTGGAAGAAGCGGTTCAGGTGGGGGTCCTGGCAATCAAGGACAGAAGACACAGTCACAACCAGAACCACCATCACTGAGTGATAGACTGTGCACAGGAGATAAGTCCTACATCCAGAAGCAAACTGAATTTGCATCCCAAAAGGCATCTTATTCCCTACATAGTGCACTAGTTTTGACCAGAGCCCTATGACAAAAGTAGTGCACAAGATAGGGAATAGGTTGCCATTTGGGGCGCAATCCTAAAAGTCACAATGGGATAACAAGGATTGACTTGCTGGAGTTGAAACCCATTAAAGGTTGGTTAAATAAGATTTGTATTTTATGTTTTACTTGTGGTTGTTTCATGGAGTTTGCAGGGTAAGTCCAGACTCATACCTGAGTATAGACTGTGGAGAGGACGTTGGTGGAGACCTTGAATATGGGCTTACCTCCGTCCACCCACTTCAGATCTGAGCCGTTCTGGGGGGAGAGAGGGAAGAAGGGTCCCTGAGCACCAAGGAGATCCATGCTTGCTTAACACTTTACTGTTGTTCCATTTGGTGTGCTCACTTCATACCTCACTTTCTCTCCCCCCCCCCCCCCGCTCTCTCGCTCTCCATTCACAATTCAAATTCAAAATGTTTTTTTATTGGCATGACAAAACTTACATTTGTATTGCCAAAGCAACAATGCTTTCTCTATATATTCCTGCATCTCCTTCCATCCAAATATTTTCTTTCTATTTTCCCCCCTATTTTCTCTCCTCTCTCCTTCTCTCCCTTCCATTCATCTCACCCCATCCCTCCCTCTTCTACCTTAGTCGATCCAGGTTCTTTGACGAGCAGGTATCCAGAGGGCAGGCTACAGGCCACAGGGATGTTGAAATCCTGTGAGGCCAGGCGACCCTCTCTGAGCAGAGGCAGCCACGAGTAGCCCACTGCAGTCACACACACACAGTGCACAGGGCATACACACACACACACACACACACACACACACACACGAGAAAGAACACATGGAAAAACACTATACTGTATGTAATGTGTAAATCAATCAATGAAATGTATTAATAAAGCCCTTGTTATATCAGCAGTTGTCACAAAGTCTTCTTACAGCAAGCTCAATCAGAAGCAAGAGCACAGTAGTATTGGCCTGTAGACGTAGCATGCACCATCACACTCCAGAATCCAACAACACAATCACAACAGTATCGAGGCAATGTTGCTGCACAGTGATAAGCTAACACCAACTAGCTACCATCCAATCCATTGACAAACTTGCCTCAAAGACATATATGCCATCTAACAGATGCTTTCATCCATACATTTTTGGACTGCGAGCCCGAAGCGGGAACCAAACCCATTACCCTGCCGTCGCAAACACCATGCTCTACCAACTGAGCCACACAGGGTCACAGCATTTCTCCTTCCTCCCTACCTGGGGTCTCCAGGGCCTCCTTCTTCTTGGAGTTGGTCTTGGTGTTGATGTCACAGGTCACATGGTAGAAGGAGAAGAGTAGATGGTGCTTCTCGTGGAGCTGGGTGGGCAACTCAATCTTCACCTGAGAAACAGAGGATGACACAAAGGAAACAATTACAGAATCAGGCAAAAAAAAAAATGAAAATCACACATTATTTAAAGTGCATTTAACAAAAGCCTCAATACATTAAAAAAAGTATAATATACAGTGTACCAGTCAAAAATTCGGACACACATATTCATTTTCTTTATTTTGACTATTTTCTTCATTGTAGAATGATAGTGAAGTCATCAACACTATGAAATAACACATATGGAATCATGTAGTAACCAAAAAAGTGTTAATCAAATCAAAACATATTTTATATTTGAGATTCTTCAAAGTAGCCACCCTTTGTCTTGATGACAGCTTTGCACGCGCTTGGCATTCTCTCAACCAGCTTCACCTAGAATGCTTCACCTGGAACAGTTTGAAGGAGTTCCCACATATGCTGAGCACTTGTTGGCTGCTTTTCCTTCACTCTGTGGCCCAAATCAGCCCAAACCATCTCAACTGGGTTGAGGTCGGATGATCGTGGAGGCCAGGTCATCTGATGCAGCACTCCATCACTCTCCTTCTTGGTCAAATATCTCTTACACAGCCTGGAGGTGTGTTGGGTCACTGTCCTGTTAAAAAGAAGTGATAGTCCCACTAAGCGCAAACCAGATGGGATGGCGTATCACTGCAGAATGCTGTGGTAGCCATGCTGGTTAAGTGTGCCTTGAATTCGAAATAAATCACTGATAGTGTCACCAGAAAAGCACCATCACACCTCCTCCTTGTTTCACGGTGGGAACCACATATGCAGAGATCATCTGTTCACCTTCTCTGCGTCTCACAAAGACACAGCGGTTGGAACCAACAATCTCAAATTTGTACTCATCAGACCAAAGGACAAATTTCCACTGGTCTAATTTCCATTGCTCGTGTTTCTTGACCCAAGCAAGTCTCTTATTGTTATTGTTGTCCTTTAGTAGTGGTTTCTTTGCAGCAATTCGACCATGAAGGCCTGATTCACGCAGTCTCCTCTGAACAGTTGATGTTGAGATGTGTCTGTTACTTGAACTCTGTGAAGCATTTATTTGGGCTGCAATTTCTGAGGCTGGTAACTCTAATGAACTTATCCTCTGCAGCAGAGGTAACTCTGGGTCTTCCATTCCTGTGGCGGTCCTCATGAGAGCCAGTTTCATCATAGCGCTTGATGTTTTTTTGCAACTGCACTTAACAAAACTTTCGAAGTGTGTAGTGATGGACTGTCATTTCTCTTTGCTTATTTGAGCTCTTCTTGCCATAATATGGACTTGGTCTTTTACCAAATAGAGCTATCTTCTGTATACCACCCTTACCTTGTCACAATACAACTGATTGTCTCAAACGCATTAAGAAGGAAATAAATTCCACAAATTAAGAAGGCACACCTATTCATTGAAATACATTCCAGGTGACTACTGCATGATGCTGGTTGAGAGAATGCCAAGAATGTGCAATGCTGTCATCAAGGCAAAGGGTGGCTACTTTGAAGAATCTCAAATATAAAATATTTGGTTACTACATGATTCCATATGTGTTATTTCATAGTTTTGATGTCTTCACTATTATTCTACAATGTAGAAAATCGTAAAAATAAAGAAAAACCCTTGAATGAGTAGGTGTCCAAACCTTTGACTGGTACTGTATATATATATATATTAATTGACACAAGTGGCAGAACTGGTGTCACAGTGGTGAACAATCAACTGAGCCACTAAGTTCCGTGGTGAAGTTTCCCTTGGGTACAGATCTCGTATAATCTTCGCCTTCCCCCAATCCTAACCATTAGTGAGGGAAATACAAAACTGACCTAAGATCAGCATCTCGGGGCAACTTTATCCTACACCTGCCACTACACGGTGAGGGCTCTAGCCTGGTATGCACATGTCTGATTGTGCTTCAGCCTCTCAAATTCATGATAATGAGCAGAGTTGGCCTAGGCAAAAACAAAACTGGCTACCAGGCAATTAGAGCCCTGCACATGCCCCTTTCAATCAATCTCTTCCCATTCCTCTCCCCCTAGCCATACAACTCTTCAACACACTCATTCCACACTCACCTCATCATAGAAGTCTGGGTTCTGGGAGTGGTGAAGAACCGTTGAACAGGCTGCTGTGGTGAAAACTGGACCCCCAGGCTTGCCGTATATGCACTGAGGCAACAAGTAAAAAAACAAATGAAGAGAAAAGTGACGTTTTTCAAAAAATGCACCATGATACTCTAAATGCTATCAATGACAAAGAAGATATTGAGAAGATACTACACCTTCAAAGATTTGGCAACTTCCTCATCTGAACTCCGAAACTCCACATAGACTGCAAGGTTACGAGCCTGTGAATGAAAAAGACGTTGTTATATTTGTGAGTATACAGTATTTCATGCGTGTCTGCAAAGAGGTACCATATATGTACAGTGTGACTTGTGTGTCTACTACGATTTGGAAAGCCATAGTCAGTCAATAAATAATATAATAATACTGGTAGGAAAGGTTTTCATCTTTAGCTCACAATCTGTGGATAATATATGATTAGAAAGGTTACATTTTTCTGTAAAACATCACAGCACAATTGAAAAATATATGGTACATGGAAACCAAACAAGGGTGGTCTATGGTGATAGGTGGGATGGGCTGAGAGAGGTGGGATTAAAGAGCTGAGGTCTATGGTGATAGGTGGGATGGGCTGAGGGGTGGGATTAAAGAGTTTATGTTTGGTAATGTATTATTGTTATGTGACTGCTTTATATAAAAGTACCATGTATATGTAAAATGTATGTAGAAAAAAAGCTGTAAAAAAACTAAGATATTTATCCTCCTGGTGGAGGGGTTAATAATAAATCATAAAAAATAAAAATAAAAAAAGTGGTGTTTGGGTGGTTACGGTACCTTGGCGAAGCTCTTCTGGCTGTCGTATTTGAGATGCCGGGGGTAGACGTAGACGTGGTTCTTGTAGACGTGGTGTGGCTGGGTGAACTTGGTGAAGTCCTGGACAAACTCCTCCACCTCCACGGTGGCCTGGTGCTGGCTGCAGTCCTCGAAGGGCTTGACAGGCACATAGGATGACGTCACACAGTCTGCAGACAGAGAGAGACAGAGAGAGAGAGAGATACATATGTAATACATGTAACACTGATGGCTATCAACAGTAGAGAGAGAGAGAGGTAGAAAGAGAGATAGAGAGAGAGGAAGACAGGGGTAGAAATAGAGATAGATAGGGGAGCGGTAGAGAGAGAGAAAATAAGGAGAGAGCGAGAGAGAGAGAAAATAAAGAGAGGTAGATAGAGCGAGAGAGAAGACATTTGTAATACATGTAACACTGATGGCTATTCAACAGTAGAGAGGGAGAGGGGGGGGGGGGGTAGAAAGAGAGATAGAGACGAGAGGTAGAGAGAGAGAGGGAAACAGAAAATAAAGAGAGAGAGAGAATGAGAAAGGGAGACATGAGGGTTGTCGAAGTGAGAAAGAGAAAAGAGAGAGAAAGAGAACATAAAGGTGTTGGACTAACTTGGATGCTCCATAGGGACATAGTCCACTGTGATGTCCAGGTTCCCTGGAATGGTCTGCAGTTTACTGGTCTTCTCAGCCCTGCAAAGACACAGAGAGAGCCAAGGAATGAGTGAGCAATGAGCACCATACAGTCACTAAGACTAGGGCCAGGAGTTTTCCAGGTCAGATTAGGTGGTCATGATAAACTCTGGACCATGGGTTGAACTGACAGTAGTTGGTCTGCATCCCAAATGGCAACCTATTCCCTATATAGTGCACTACCTTCAACTAGAGCCCTATGGGCTCTGGTCAAATGTTGTGCACTAAATAGGGAATAGGCTATTTGGGATGCAATCTTGATGTCTTTTTGGTGCCTAACCTCCTGTATTCAGACACCAGCTTGATGAGATCTTCGGTGGAGATCTTGTTGCTCTCCTGTTTGAAGAGGGGCGAGAAGCGAGACTCCCGGTCCACCGTCCCCTGATTGTCCTTAAACACAGACCTGAGACAGACAGAAAGACAAGACAGACAGGCAGAGCAGACAGGAACAGGCGAGACAGACAGATGGACAGATGCACAGACAAGACAGACAGACAGGAAAATAGTTCAGAGTGTAAGATACTTAATCAATCACCTACACCTTTATAGACATCTGTGTGATGCAGTTTGATCATTAAAGGAGAAAAGGTCAATAAATGGATATGGAGTGAGTAGGATTACAGAAAACACAGTGTGGCTCAGTGTCCCTCACCTGATGCACCAGGCAAAGGGCATGTGGTACTTCCCCAGTTTACTGCAGAACTGCTTGTTGGATTTCAGCATCTTCTGAACCGTCTTCAAAGGGACAGAAACAGAGAGAGAGAGAGAGAGAGAGAGATGGAGAGAGAGGGGAGCAGAGTGGGGGAGAGAGAAAGAGCGAGAGAGTCAGAGCGAAGGAAACATTACTTTAAAAAGGGACAGCATTGTTGATATTCTTGAAGTCTGCCGGTGGGTTTCGGGAAAACACAGAAATGAATGATCCGCCACGTAGATAAATTGCAAGTCTAAATCAACTCCCGTCTGCTCATCCAGTCAACTTCCCAAACAAAGGCCAGGATTTGACTCTGTGGAATTCTTTGGGGGCGTCTTGGAAAAAAATCTTGGAAAATCTATGAGGAAAAATGTATCTCCAAACCATCTGATTCTCTGTGTGATTAAGGGGAATTTAAATAGAGCTTTACAAGAAATCTCACTGGAAAGACCTTGTAAAGGTTGTGCATACCACTGTTTCACTACTAAGGGCCTGGGGGAAAACAAGCTGTGTTTTACTGTACGTTGTTCTACACACCAACTCGCCTCAAATTATGTTCCATAATAGATTGTCCATAGGTAGAGTTACACAATTCCTGTCATTTCCCCAAATGTCACATTTTTTTCCAGGTTGGAGGATTCATAGATTTCCTGCTTATTACCTCCTGATTCCCAGATATTTCTAACCTGGATTTGTAGTTTTTATTGGTTGCAAGTCTAGTAGTATTTCTTTCTTTTTTTTTAGCTGTTAATAATGTAAGTTTAAGATTTGTATTATTGTTATTTCATTGTTAATATTACAAATTATTTGTCATATTATTCTTGCTTCTAAGTTTGTTTGTTTTTTTGTTTTTTTTGGACACTTGAAAACGAGATTGTGCATCTCAAGAGATTCCATCCCGCAAAACTTCAATTAAATAAATAAATGACATTTCTGGGAAAAATGGGAATTTGGGGAAAGTTTTGCAACCCTACCCATAGGTAATAGGCTATAAAGGTGAGGGGTGGTAGTTAGAGAGAATTTAACTGTGATGTAGAGTTGCGTCACCTTGCTGGAGTCTGTGTTTTTGATGTACGGCTCTGTTCCCACGGCGATATTTCCCATCAGCACCTTCTCCACCCTCGCCACTAGAACAATGTCCGTGTGGGGGTTTGTCACAGAGAAGATGGCCTGCGTACACACACCACACAACACACACACACACACGAAAGGACTAAGTATCTCTCTTTTCTCCCTATGACATTCCCAGTTCTGCCCTATCCCCTCTGTGTGTTGCTGAAACTGATCCTAGATTTGCACCTTTGGGAAACTTCCTCCGGAGCGTTGCTGTAGCGTACCTGTTTGGGGAAGCGGAGCCAGTCGTCCAGGTCCAGGCTGAGATGACAGTCTCCGGGTCTCTTCTCTGCAGGGGAGCTCAGGCCATTCTCCTGCCCCGCCCCGGGCCCTCCCGATCCAGCCCCACCCAGCATCTGACGCACCGTCTCGTGGTTCAGGTCAACATGGAAGTCGGCCGACACCTTCCTTCCCTCACGCACATCCAGCAGGGCCACAGTCACAAAGAAGGGCTCAATCTGATGGGGATATACTACATGTGATGAGCACCAGGGATTTACCAAGGTTTTCCAACACACAGCTTTGACATGCTTGCTATGTTGTTCTACTGTACTTCAAACAATTTGTAGGCAGGTTGATTAGGATTCAAACCTTCTCTCTTATTCCTACTCCTGTATGCGTTAGCATATGAGTATTGCACCAAGCAAATCATTCAAAAGATTAACACTATTCACTTTTCCAGTGACCACTGCACTCAATAGCTGATCTCGGATCATCCATCGCAGCACAGTAAACAACAGAGTGAAAAGTGTTTTGACCATTGAGCACTATCAGTTATGTAATGCATGAGCGCATCTCAATATCTGCGGCGCTGTTAGTTGCAACGTCACCATGCTAAGTCGACCTTTAAAAGCTGCGGAGAACTGTACGTGCGCGCGTGCAAGTGAGCGTGAGATGGTGGTGGTGTACTTGTGGTTTTAAGGGGGTCTTACATTGGTGATCGGACCAGTCTCGGTCTCATTGATGCAGCCCTGCAGCGTCAGGTTGAGGGATCCACAGGCGATCATCAGTCTCCTCCCCAGCTTCTCCTCGAAGGGACGGATTGGGAGGCCCTCACCCCTAGGGTACTCCTCACGCGGACTCCTCAACACCTGACCCAGAACCAGACAGCATCAGAGGGGCACACAATTGGACTATCAGTGGGCAGCGGGCTGAAGTTGAATGTGGTGTGTAAGCACTGGTCTGGACCAGAAGCCTGCAGACACAGAGGCCCTCCTGGGACAGAGATTATCATCCCTGACCTAACAGTGCTTAATTAACAGGTGAATTGTGCAGTACTGTACCACCAACAGTTCTGCACAAGGTGTGTTAACCCCTATAGGGTACCTACAGTGTAAGTGTATTAACCCCTAAACACTACCTACCGGGGTGTCAGGGTCCAGGGAGAACAGGTTGAGCCTCTCTTCTCTTCTGGCCGATCGGACCACCTCCTCAGTTTCAGAGAAATACTGAGAGAGAGAGAAAGAGAGAAGATATCCCCACAAATAAAATACAGAATATACAGAATATGTATTAAAGGAGGACTACAGGAAAAGGAGGACTGAGTACACCCCATTCTCATCGACGGGGCTGTAGTGGGGCAGGTTGAGAGCTTCAAGTTCCTTGGCGTCCATATCACCAACAAACTAACATGGTCCAAGCACACCAAGACAGTCGTGAAGAGGGCACGACAAAACCTATTCCCCCCTCAGGAGACTGAAAAGATTTGGCATGGTTCCTCAGATACTCAAAAGGTTTTACAGCTGCACCATCGAGAGCATCCTGACGGGTTACATCACTGCCTGGTATTCTCGGCCTCCGACCGCAAGGCACGACAGAGGGCAGTGCATACATCCCAGTACATCACTGGGTCAAAGCTTCCTGCCATCCAGGACCTCTATACCAGGCGGTGTCAGAGGAAGGCCCTAAAAATTGTCAAAGACTCCAGCCACCCTAATCATAGACTGTTCTCTCTGCTACCGCACAGCAAACGGTACCGGAGCGCCAAGTCTAGGTCCAAGAGGCTCCTAAATAGCTTCTACCCCCAAGCCATAAAACTCCTGAACAGCTAATCAAAAGGCTACCCAGACTATTTGCATTGCCCCCCCCCCCCCCCCCCCCGGGACACTACTGCTACTCTCTGTTATTATCTATGCATAGTCACTTTAATAACTCTAACTACATGTACATATTACCTCAATTGTCTCAACATCTGTGTCCCCGCACATTGACTCTACCGGTACCCCCTGTATTTAGCCCCGCTATTGTTATTTACTGCTGCTCTTTAATCATTTGTTATTCTTATCTATTACCGTTTTAAATTTTTTTTTTTTTTTAACTGCATTGTTGGTTAAGGGCTTGTAAGTAAGCATGTGACAAATCCAATTTGATATTAAATTAGCATAATACAAGTAGAAGCATTGATACTTTTTTTACGGGTCAAATGACATCTCCACACACCCACCTTGGCCAGCTCAGGGTTGATGCCGTTCTCTGTCGTCTCTTCATTCTCAGGTAAACACACGTCGCTTAGAGACAGATCACAGACGTCTGGTGGGGAAAGAGACAGACGGTTACAGTCAATATCTCCGGTGAAATTAATGTCTACCATTCCTGTTGTTAGTATTGGCTCATTTCCTCTGGTCTTCAATGACAGCTAGGCTGTTGTCATGGAAGCCGCCATACCTGAGTGTGTTCTGAGAGGGGTAAAGGTGGGGAGGGGGGGGGGGGGGGAGTAGGGGAGCGCTCTCTCACACTGGCCTTCCCTGGCCTCTAATGGAGCTTACTGTATGTGTTTATCCTTTCACTACCATCCCTCTATTCAGTCAGTGTAGGTCAACCTTTTATGTGGTACTGTAAAAGAGGCCCCACACAAAGAGAGGGAGGGAAATAGACAGCTGTTTTCTTTCACAGAGAGAGAGAGAGAGAGAGAGAGAGAGAGAAAGAGAGACAGAAAGAGAGACAGAAAGAGAAAGAGAAAGAGAGAGAGAGGGGGAATAGAGAAAGAACGAAAGAGAGAGACAGAAAGAGCAGAAGTAGTACAGAGCCCTGAATGTGTATTAGGTCTGCTGATGCTGCTCCTCTTCTCTCATTGCATGGTTAAACAGAACAAATACGACCTACGAAGATCGATCAAGATGGCGAGACACAAGTATAGGGAGAAAGTGGAGGAGCAATTCTGCGTGTCGGATACTAGGCATATGTGGCAGGGGTTTCTAACGATCACGAATTACAAAAAGACAGCTAAACACCGTTTTCTCACGGTTCATGCAAAACGACTCTGCCGAGGAGAGCCCCTGAGGACAACAAGGGCTACGTGCTTACGGTTGGAGGAAGTCCAAGTCTAGTGGTTAGAGCGTTGGACTTGGACCCAAAGGTTGCAAGATCGAATCCCTGAGCTGACAAGGTACAAATCTGCCCTTCTGCCCCTGAACAAGGCAGCTAACCCACTGATCCTAAGATGTCATTGAAAATAAGAATTTGTTCTTAACTGACTTGCTTGTTAAATAAAGATCAAATAAATAAATAGAATGTAAGTCATTCAAACGTGTTAACCCTCGCAAAGCTGGCGGCCCAGGTGGCGTCCCTAGCCACGCCCTCAGAGCATGTGCAGGCCAGCTAGTTGTTGTGTTTTCTACCATTTTCAAACTCTCTCTAGCTATCATCCCTGTGCTCAAGAAAGGGAAAGTAACTGAACTGAATGACTACCTCCACCTCCGTCATCATGAAGTGCTTTGAGAGTCAAAGACCACATAACCTCCTCCTTCCCTTGACACACCCTCTCGAATTCGAGGTAATTTTCTTTTACATTCCAGACACGCAACAAAAGCACCAAATGCAAAGCCCCCACTCTGTCACTCAGAAACTTATTCCAGCATCTGTCTACGAGCCGAAATCTTTGTGTATGTGTGTTAAGGCTACCTGCCCATCCCCCCTCCGAAGCATACTGTAGGCCACTGTACTGACGTTAGAAGCATGTGAAGATAGGGAGAGAGATGTTTTATTAGCTAGAGAAGAATGGATTCACTTTTTCAATACTAGTTAAAGGATTAGTTAGCATGTTTCACGTTGGATTTATTAACTACAAAAAGGTAAGACGTGTTTTAAATTCTGGCGGCGCTCTCACAAGCTTGTTAGCTAGCTAGCTCAAAGGACATTCAAAGTTCCTTCATACAGTAGAAGCCGCTCCTCCTGGGTATAATTCTGCGGACCTAATTAAGATAATGTAACCCTCTCGCTCTCTCCCCACCCTTAAAATTTCAGTCTCATCTTGCCATAGGCTACACTTGTCTTTCCATAACACATGTAAACAACTAGCTTGCCTGCTCTATCCTCACTGATTGGTGAATTAATGTAATGAGCTAAACGTAAAAAAAAAACTGTAGATTTCACAAGGTTAAAAAAGGAACAGAAAGGAACATTATAAAAGGGTACTTTTTTTGGGGGGTTGAACCAGTTCAGAACTTTATTTTTTCTGGTCAGAACTGGGGTTCTGTTCGGAATGAAACGATTAGACATCTCAGAGGAGCTGAAATGGTCTAACCACATGGACACTGAAGAATAAGTCACGACAGCAACTGACCGGAGGCTGACGAAATTAAGTCTGTCCACAAGGGCCCTAACAGTGTTGTACAGGAGCACCATCCAAAGCATACTGTTGGGCTGCATCACAGCCCGGTACGGCAACGCCACTGCCACTGACCGCAAGGCAATACAGAGGGTAGTACGCTCAGCCGAACACACCACTGGGTGCACACTGCCTGCCTTCCAGCGAACCTACAACACCAGGCGTTGCAGGAAGGCCAAGAAGATCATCAGTGACCTCAGCCACCCGAGCCACGACCTGTTCTCCCTGCTTCCATCACTCGGGTACGGGCAATACAAGAGCATCATGGCTCAACCTAACAGAATGGCAAACAGCTTCTATCCCCCCTGACCATCAGGTTGTTGAATAGCCACCACTACTCCTACACCTGGATAATAACTAACTCAGCATGACTTGTTAGTTTCAGGATTAGCTCTGGGAGCTCCACCAGCCAGTGCGGTTGATGAAACTGTACACCACACCACCTCCAGGTGATATTATATGGAGCTTAATGGCTAATAAGGCTCAGGTCAGTTAGTACACCGAACTTGATTTAACAGCATGTTAGTACAGCAACACAGAACCATGATGACTACGGCTATTACGGCTATCATTCGTAGTCGTTTTCACAACCTCAATTCTCCACGGTCCAGGGCGGTGTGTGGAATTTGTTTGGTTATATTCCACACTGAGGCTTTTAAAAAAAAAACTATGTTTAATCTCTAAAAACCAAGGTGGAGTGCTTTGCCTTGTGTCCGGTCTAATTTCCTGGTGGACCACAAACAATAAGGATCAAGTCACCGCACATTAAGTCTCAACTTAGCCATGGCAGAATATCCTACAGCCATTATGAATACCTTAATGCACAAACAGATCTGGCACCAGGCTAGGGTTCTGTTGGGCATATTCTAATCTATATTCCAAACTCCTCTACTCTTTCCTCTCCCGCTCTGGGGCTATGATGCTTAGGTGTCAGGATCTAAGTTTAAAAAAAAAAGGAATATGTCCACTCAGCATTTGCTGATCCCATAAGTTATTTTCTATGAAACTCAGTGATACTACATAATAAAAAAAATCTATTTTGGGAGACAGCAAACAGTCAGGGAACATCTTCCTTAAGATGATGTTTTCAAGTCTTGTTTTCAGGACACGTTACGATGAGTGTGTCTCTTCTCATCATCGGGGTTCGTGTTCAGTAGGCACACGGACCAAAAACGGTTCAAAATGGAGTGAGGTACTGTCTGGGCTCGTCAAAATAAGAAACCCTTTTTCTCATTATCCGTTGCGAAAGGTTTTACTACAGTCCTAATAAACCGGAACTAGGTCCAGAGTAGATGTAGGGTGAAGTTGCATCTAGACGCTGATCTTGGGTGAGTTTAGCATTTTCCCCACTAATGGTAACGGTTAGGATTGGGGAGGGGAAGCTGATCCTGAATCTGTATGGAGGTCCAGAGTACTCACCTTGCCGTGTGTCGATGAGGTCTACATTCTTACGGTCCAGCTGCGTCAGTGGGGTGGGGCCGTCGTTGGGGCTGATCTGGAGGATCCGGGTCAAGGTACTGATCCACTCCTCCATGTCCTGCTCGCTCTCCGCCGCCAGCACGAAGTACGTCACCTCGTTCATCTTCAGCTCAAAGGCATACTTCCTCAGACGGTTGTTCTACAGGGGGTGTTTTGGTTAGTGTTAGTTCGCCCATACTTTGACAGACAAGTCAGTAAATTAGTGAATTTTGTGCATTTGGGTAGTGCACGACTAGTTGCGTCTGTGAAATCTCCTATCGTATCTTACCATATCGTATCCATATTGTAACATTGTGTTACAATAACCCATAGGGCTCTGGTCATAAGTAGTGCACTATGTAGGGAATAGGGATGCAGTTGGGACGCAGTTAATAAGAGTTCTTTGGTAGCCTTCCTGCTGCATTTATAGACCTGACTACACCTATACTGAACAAAAAAATATATTCAACATCCAACAATTTCTGAGATTCTTCTGAGTTACAGTACATATAAGGAAATCAGTCAATTGAAATACATGAATTAGGCCCTAATTTCTGGATTTCACATGGCTGCAGCCATGGGTGGGCCTGGGAGGGCCTGGGGGGGCATAGGCCCACCCACTGGGGAGCAATGCTCAGCCAATCAGGATGAGGTTTCCCCCACAAAAGGGCTTTTGTACAGACAGAAATACTCCTCAGCTGTTTAATCAGCTTCTTGATATGCAACACCTGTCAGGTGGATGGATTATCTTGGCAAATGAGAAATGCTCACAAACAGGGTGGTAAACAAATCTGTGAGAGAAATAATATTTGACATTTTTGTTTTTGTTCAGTTTATTTCCTCTCAAGAGTCTTAGCTAGGGAAAGTTGCAACACTCTGAGCTCCTCGATTGGACAGTCTATAGGGAACCGGTTTTAATGTGTGCCTGTGGCGTTCTACAGATAGAAAGTGTGTCAATCTGTGTGTGTGTGTGTGTGTCCCCGAATGCATGCATGTGTGTGCCAATCTAATTTCACAGTCTATTGGGACTCTATCATCGTCTACCCACCTGAACCACACCGGTACACGAGTCCAGGAAGATGCAGCCCTTGGGTTCTTTGGAGATCTTCTCATCTTTGTAAAAGTTCATGATGTAGGAGTTATCAGTCAGCTGTGTCAGCTGGAAGTACCTCCTCTTGAACGACTACAAGGACGTCAAAATGAAAATACAACCCCATCAAAATCAATTACAGGCAATAAAGACGCAGTTACCCTAACCCAGACAATAATCTGAGGTCCTGTCCCAAATGGCACCCTATTCCCTATAAAGTGCACTACTTTTGACCAGGGCCCTATGGGTAGGGCTCTGTATAAAAGTAAGTAGTAGTGCACTACATAGCGAACAGGGTGCCATTTGGGACGTAACCACTGACTATGTGACAGTAAATTGAACATGGTCTGGGCCAGTGGTGCTCTACATTAACACAAAGTCTCTTTAGAAGAGACAGGACATAACTTAAAGCCACAGGGGACTGATGAGGTCATAAAAAAGGTGCCAGGACCCTGCAGGGCCGGTCTGACTAAGTGCTTTTTCAGAAGACAGAATGGGAGGGAGAGGCTAAGAGGGAGACCAGGAAAAGAGTGAGACGATAGAAAGAAGAGAGAGTCAAGAAATGTGTGTTTGCGAGAAAGAGGAATGAAGTAGGAAAAAGTCCTACGACGAGGTAAAAAAAAAATGGTGGGGAGAGTGGAAGAAACGCCAAAGAGAGGAGTACAGGCATCAGAGAGAGACAGACAGAGAGAGCAAGAGGTAGAGCGAGAGGAAGACAGGCATCAAAGAGAGAGCACGAGAGACAGAACCAAAAATAATTTGAATATTTCACTTTTGTTTGTAATCTATTTCACTTGCTTTGGCAATGTAAACATACACTACAACAAGTATGTGGACACCTGCTCGTCGAACATCTCATTCCAAAATCATGGGCATTAACATGGAGTTGGTCTGCTAAAAGAGCCTCCACTCTTCTGGGAAGGCTTTCCACTAGATGTTGGAACATTGCTGCTATAACAGCTTCCACTCTTCTGGGAAGGCTTTCCACTAGATGTTGGAACATTGCTGTTATAACAGCTTCCACTCTTCTGGGAAGGCTTTCCACTAGATGTTGGAACATTGCTGCGGTGACTTGCTTCCATTTAACCACAAGAGCATTAGTGAGGTCGGGCAGGAATATTGCTCGCAGTCTGCATTCCAATTCATCCCAAAGGTGTTGAATGGGGTTGAGGTCAGGGCTCTGTGCAGGCCAGTCATGTTCTTCCACACCGGTCTCAACAAACCATTTCTGTATGGACCTCGCTTTGTGCACAGGGGCATTGTCATGCTGAGACAGGAAAAGGCCTTCCCCAAACTGTTACCCCAAAGTTGGAAGCACAGAATCGTCTAGAATGTCACTGTATGCTGTAGCGTTAAGATTTCCCAAAACTGGAATTAAGGGCCTAGCCCAAACCATGGAAAACATCCCCAGATCATTATTCCTATTCCACCACCAATAAACTTTACAGTTGGCACTATGCATTGGGGCAGGTAGCGTTTTCCTGGCATCCGCCAAACCCAGATTTGCACGTCGGACTTTCAGATGGTGACACGTGATTCGTCACTCCAGAGAACGTGGGACGTTCTACTGGTCCAGAGTCCAATGGCAGCGAGCTTTACACCATCCTATGATGGTGCCACGTTGAAAGTCACTGAGCTCTTCAGTAAGGCCTTTCTACTGCCAATGTTTGTCTATGGAGATTGCATGGCTGTGTGCTCGATTGTATACACCTGTCAGCAACGGGTGTGGATGAAATAGACAAATCCACTAATTTGAAGGGGTACATACTTTCAATATATAGTGTATGTTTCCCATGCCAATAAAGCCATTTGAAAAAAAGTTAATTGAGAGAGGGGGGGGGTATTGTTGGGGAGTCTGTGGCACACTTCCTCACCCTAACAGTGATGCTGTTGTTGACAGTGCTATTGAAGTTCCCTTTATAGAGCCATCCCGATCGGAACACACCGATCCCTCCTCCTCCACACCCTCCTTTAGACGAGGACAAAGACGTTGTGTCCTGCAAAAACCAAAACAGACATCTTCAAATCAGGCTCGATGGGTACATCCCACATGACAAACTATTCTCTATGAAATGCACTACTTTTAGGCAATCTAACTTTATAGGGCTCTGGTCAAAAGTAGTGCACTACAAAGGGTGTCATTTGGGACCAACTATGTCTCAATAACCAAGGTCTAAATATGTCTGCCATTGACATGCAATAAGATACTTTGTTCCATTTCATTCTATGATGCCTAATTTGTCATGAACATACACCTGCTGTAACAGAGCCGAAGCTGGAGGAGCCATAGAGGATATTGTTTTTGGAGAGTCATTGATTCTGGCTCAGTTGAACTCAATTGAATAAAGCTTCTACGCAACGTCCCTAAACCAAAAACAACAGAGTAGAAATATGTGAGCAGACGTGCATTATGACAGTTTAACAGTAGGGCTAATCAATGGCCTCTGACTAGTCATCATACTCAGGCTACACCCTATTCCCTATACAGTGCAATACTATTGACCAGAGTAGTGAATTGAAAGGGAATAGGATCCATGAAAACAGGCCTGACCTCATCCTTGTCCACGTCCTCATGGTCAATCTCAAAGGAGTGGGAGGGCAACTTCTCCGCCTTGTACAGCTTCCTGTGAGGGAGAGAGAGATTTGATATGTTTCTTTATGTTTGCTTTGGCAATGTATGTGATTAACATGTCTCGTGGGCTTCATAACCACGTCTTTATAACAATTCAATAATGATGGGACGGGAGACGGGGATCAGTTCCAGTGGTGCAAAGTAACTAGGTGAAAATACTGAAGTCGTACTCTGTGACTTTCATTTTAATTGAGTCATTTTCTATTCTGTTATCTTTACTTTTACTCAAGTATTACAATTGAGTACCTTATCCACCACTGATCAGTTCAACATTCAACACCCATGACGCTTTGTGCATACAACTAAGGTAGGTACGGTACCTAAGTACTACTACATACAACTAAGGTAGATACGGTACCTAAGTACTACTACATACAATTAAGGTAGGTACGGTACCTAAGTACTACTACATACAACTAAGGTAGGTACGGTACCTAAGTACTACTACATACAACTAAGGTAGGTACGGTACCTAAGTACTACTACATACAACTAAGGTAGGTACGGTACCTAAGTACTACTACATACAACTAAGGTAGGTACGGTACCTAAGTACTACTACATACAACTAAGGTAGGTACGGTACCTAAGTACTACTACATACAACTAAGGTAGGTACGGTACCTAAGTACTACTACATACAACTAAGGTAGGTACGGTACCTAAGTACTACTACATACAACTAAGGTAGGTACGGTACCTAAGTACTACTACATACAACTAAGGTAGGTACGGTACCTAAGTACTACTACATACAACTAAGGTAGGTACGGTACCTAAGTACTACTACATACAACTAAGGTAGGTACGGTACCTAAGTACTACTACATACAACTAAGGTAGGTACGGTACCTAAGTACTACTACATACAACTAAGGTAGGTACGGTACCTAAGTACTACTACATACAACTAAGGTAGGTACGGTACCTAAGTACTACTACATACAACTAAGGTAGGTACGGTACCTAAGTACTACTACATACAACTAAGGTAGGTACGGTACCTAAGTACTACTACATACAACTAAGGTAGGTACGGTACCTAAGTACTACTACATACAACTAAGGTAGGTACGGTACCTAAGTACTACTACATACAACTAAGGTAGGTACGGTACCTAAGTACTACTACATACAACTAAGGTAGGTACGGTACCTAAGTACTACTACATACAACTAAGGTAGGTACGGTACCTAAGTACTACTACATACAACTAAGGTAGGTACGGTACCTAAGTACTACTACATACAACTAAGGTAGGTACGGTACCTAAGTACTACTACATACAACTAAGATAGGTACGGTACCTAAGTACTACTACATACAACTAAGGTAGGTACGGTACCTAAGTACTACTACATACAACTAAGGTAGGTACGGTACCTAAGTACTACTACATACAACTAAGATAGGTACGGAGGTACAACCTTTATATACAACATCTCCTCCCCTCTTACACAAATTGTCCCCATTATGAACAACAGTCCTCTGCGGTCTGGACAGTGAAGGACACAGGACCAATCTGAGCAATGACCGTAGCAGGAACCCACACTTTGGTCCGTTGAGGTAGTTCCTAGCCAAGACAGTTCCTCTAGGATTAAAAGCTGTTCTTTGTTCTTTGTTCACAACGTTTGACTTGGCTCTCCTGTTGACATCCCACATGAAAGAAATACTATAGTGTATACTATGGTAGGAATACTATAGTATTCACTGTAGTGTTTTTGCAGACTTTACGTACAGTATTCACTGTAGTCTTGTGGGGACTGAAGTGGCCATACAACCTTTATATACAACCTCATCCTTTGGTCCGTTACTATAGTAATTACTGCATTGGTTTTGTGAACTGTCGTATACTGTAGTGTTTTTGCAGACTATAGTATACTGTAGTTTTTAGGGACATTACTGTAGTATTTACTAAAGTGTTTTCGTTTAATTATCTTTGATATAGAAGTGGTGGGCTTTGTCCTTGAGGAAACATACTGGAGAAATACTAAAATAGCAAATGTTCCATAACAGGTAGGCAAGGACTGGGTTCTGAACATAGTTATGAGCTTCTGCTTTATTCTATAACCTGTAGGGAACACAATATATGGTCTATACTGGGCATGTAGGTTTCTCACTTACGGGTGGCACAAATTGGGATATGGGGGAGGGGAATGGGCAGGGGATGGCAAATTAAATGCTGTAGTATTTACTATAGCTAAAACAATCTAGTGTTTTTGCAGACATTTCTGTAGTATTTACTACAGTGTTTTTTTGTGGATAATACTTCAGTATTTACTATAGTATTCTACAGTATACTACAAAATGCAATACTAAGAACTACTATGATCGAGGAATACTAGTGTGGAGTATAGTATTCTTACAGTATACTACAGTTTATTACAGAATGATATAGTAAGTACCGTAGCATTCTATAGTAAACTGTAGTATTGTACTGTCTCATTTGCGTTCTGGGGTTTGAGTAGGTCGAAGCTCGTGTGTAGCTATCTCTTCAGGAGTAGCGATGCAGGCGAAGCCTTAGTGGTTGCGTGAGGTGTATTCCTGTAGGATACTTAGGAAGCTGTTCAGGCATTGGTGCAGTGTCTCTTGATCCTGAGACGCTTTTAATGTTTCATGGTCTCTATGAAATGAACAACATTTTGACACATGCTTGTTTGAAGGAAGAACAATACTGGCTCTGGAGCAGCATGTTTACACGCTGTGTCTGTGTGGAGTCTAGAGTGGATAGGGCAATGGGCCTGCCTGCTGTGCTCGGAGAAGATGGGGGAGGAGAATATGGGCCGAGAATGGAGAGGGAAAAAAAACAGAAGGAAATCAAGATAGCAGCTGTACAGATAACTCATCCAAAGGGCTTTGACTTCTCAAACACAGCAGACAGCTAACACAATATGATGCCCCGTCACCTTATTAATTCAGCGACTTACTTAGATAACTAGCAAGTAAAACTTAGGGGCCACGTTAAACGCAGAATTCTACAGGACAAAAAGATAACGCATAAGAAATCTCTTGCTGCATTTTGTATATGCAGATCTAAAATGCTTTTTATTGTCTTATCTTTAAATCTGCGTATTTCTCCAAAGCTCAGTTGTCCTGAGTCTGCACAACACTGCCAGGACCTAGGATTAAGGGAGACACTCAAGTTGTTTAATACTCTATCTCTTGACACATTGATGAAAATAGTCTTAGTCTCTAAACCTTCAAGCTGCATACTGGACCCTATTCCAACTAAACTACTGAATGAGATGTTTCCCGTGCTTGGCCCTCCTATGTTGAATATAATAAACGGCTCTATATTCACAGGATGTGTACCAAACTCATTAAAAGTGGCAGTAATAAAGCCTCTCTTGAAAATGCCAAACCTTGACCCAGAAAATTTAAAAAACTAAATCAGCCTATATCGAATCTCCCTTTCCTCTCAAGCAACTCACTACCTTCCTGAAAACAAACAATGTATACAAAATACTTCAGTCTGGTTTTAGACCCCATCATAGCACTGAGACTGCACTCGTGATGGTGGTAAATTACCTTTTAATGGCGTCAGACCAAGACTCTGCATCTGTCCTCGTGCTCCTAGACCTTAGTGCTGCTTTTGATTACCATAGATCACCACATTCTTTTGGAGAGATTGGAAATCCAAATAGGTCTACACGGACAAGTTCTGGCCTGGTTTAGATCTTATCTGTTGGAAAGATATCAGTTTGTTTCTGTGGATGGTTTGTCTTCTGACAAATCACCTGTAAATGTCGGTGTTCCTCAAGGTTCCGTTTTAGGACCACTATTGTTTTCACTATATATTTTACCTCTTGATGATGTAATTCGGAAACCTAAGGTTAACTTTCACTGCTATGCGGACAATACACAGCTGTACATTTCGATGAAACATCGTGAAGCCCCAAAATTGCACTCCCTGGAAGCCTGTGTTTCAGACATAAGGAAGTGGATGGCGGCAAATATTTTACTTGTAAACTAGGACAAAACAGAGATGCTAGTTCTAAGTCCCAAGAAACAAAGAGATCTTCTGTTGGATCTGACAATTAATCTTGATGGTTGTACAGTAATCTCAAATAAAACTGAAGGACCTCGGCATTGCTCTGGACCCTGATCTCTCTTTTGATGAATATTTCAAGGACAAATTTTTTAGATCTTCGTAACATTGTAAAAATCAGAAACTTTGTCAAAAAATGATGTAGAAAAATGTATCCATGCTTTTGTCACTTCTATATTAGACTACTGCTACCCGGATAAAGCACTAAATAAACTTCAGTTAGTGCTAAATACGGCTGCTAGAATCCTGACTAGAGCCCAAAAATTTGATCATATTACTCCAGTGCTAGCCTCCCTACACTGGCTTCCTGTCAAGGCAAGGGCTGATTTCAAGGTTTTACTGCTAACCTACAAAGCATTACATGGGCTTGCTCCTACCTATCTCTCTGATTTGGTCCAGCCGTACATACCTACA
Source organism: Oncorhynchus mykiss (assembly GCF_057628025.1). Taxonomy (NCBI): domain Eukaryota; kingdom Metazoa; phylum Chordata; class Actinopteri; order Salmoniformes; family Salmonidae; genus Oncorhynchus; species Oncorhynchus mykiss. The sequence goes on from NC_143048.1 coordinate 4,597,007, forward strand.
CGTACGTTACGGTCACAAGACGCAGGCCTCCTAATTGTCCCTAGAATTTCTAAGCAAACAGCTGGAGGCAGGGCTTTCTCCTATAGAGCTCCATTTTTATGGAATGGTCTGCCTACCCATGTGAGAGACGCAAACTCGGTCTCAACCTTTAAGTCTTTACTGAAGACTCATCTCTTCAGTGGGTCATATGATTGAGTGTAGTCTGGCCCAGGAGTGTGAAGGTGAACGGAAAGGCTCTGGAGCAACGAACCGCCCTTGCTGTCTCTGCCTGGCCGGTTCCCCTCTTTCCACTGGGATTCTCTGCCTCTAACCCTATTACAGGGGCTGAGTCACTGGCTTACTGGTGCTCTTTCATGCCGTCCCTAGGAGGGGTGCATCACTTGAGTGGGTTGAGTCACTGATGTGATCTTCCTGTCTGGGTTGGCGCCCCCTCCCTTGGGTTGTGCCGTGGCGGAGATCTTTGTGGGCTATACTCGGCCTTGTCTCAGGATGGTAAGTTGGTGGTTGAAGATATCCCTCTAGTGGTGTGAGGGCTGTGCGTTGGCAAAGTGGGTGGGGTTATATCCTTCCTGTTTGGCCCTGTCCGGGGGTATCATCGGATGGGTCCACAGTGTCTCCTGACCCCTCCTGTCTCAGCCTCCATCCATCCTGAATCCTGACCTGTTCACCGGACGTGCTACCTGTCCCAGACCTATTATTTGACCATGCTGGTCATTTATGAACATTTTAACATCTTGTCCATGTTCTGTTATAATCTCCACCCGGCACAGCCAGAAGAGGACTGGCCACCCCTCATAGCCTGGTTCCTCTCTAGGTTTCTTCCTAGGTTTTGGCCTTTCTAGGGAGTTTTTCCTAGCCAACGTGCTTCAACACCTGCATTGCTTGCTGTTTGGAGTTTTAGGCTGGGTTTCTGTACAGCACTTTGAGATATCAGCTGATGTAAGAAGGGCTATATAAATACATTGGATTGATAAAAATACTTTAAAAGTACTACTTAAGTATCTTTGGGGGTACTTTACTATTTATGTTTTTGACAACTTTTACTTCACTACATTCCTAAAGAAAATAATGTGTAATTTACTACATACACTTTCTCTGACACCCAAAAGTACTTGGGTACATTTTGACAGGAAAATTGTCAAATTCACATACTTATCAAGAGAACATCCCTGGTCACCTCTGCTGCCTCTGATCTGGCGGACTTACTAAACACAAATGCTTTGTTTGTAAATTAATGTCAGAGTGTGCCCCTGGCTATCCATAAATACACAAAAAACTATAAATTATGCTGTCTGGTTTACATAATATAAGGATTTGAAAGTATTAATATTTTTACTTTTGATACTTAAGTATATATAAGTATATATTAAAAAAATTATTCTTGACTTTTGCTCAAGTAATATTTTACTGGCCGACTTTCACTTTAGTAATTTTTCTATTATGGTATTTTCACTTTTACTCAAGTATGACGTTTGAGTACTTTTTCCAGCGGTGCTTCTTGTAGCAGGCATTAGGCTAAATTAACACAGGTCTCATCAGTCTCTCAAGCCCATGTGCTAGTGATTAGCCAGCCAATTTGTATATTTCAAGTTTAGCCAACTTGGACCTATTTGCTAGCTAAGTAGGTTGAACAGTTGAATTGTTACGAACACACTCTTCTGTCTGTCTCCAACTGTTTGAAAATTCAGTTTGTTCAGATGTTGAAATCAAGTGGCCTAACTTTTTTTTATCAGAATGAGAACGAGTTGCTAATTCCTTATATAATTGTGTTTTATGCTTTCTGCACATTTATAAAACCCGTTTATAAAACAGACTAGCTAGTATAACAGTTTTTGGCTAAAATGCTGCTAGCGGTACATGGTACACCAATGCTGTGCAACAAACTGAGCATTCATTTTCCAGAATCAATGTTCATTGAAACTCGTTTTAGTAGTGTCTGCTCTGCGCGCAATTTGAGTAGTTGAGACATAAAAAGGGTATTGTTAGAAAATAACTTATCCTCAATTACAGTAAAATAATGTTTCAATGTGTTTTGTGTCCATTCTGTGGGCCCAAAGCTCAAACGCAAATAGCGAGTTCAAACCGCTTGTCATAGAGGAAGATGTGTCCTCATGTAACGGTATTCGTCGTCTGAAGAAGAGGAATCATCGGACCAAAGCTCAGCGTGGTAAGTGTCCATGCTTTCTTTATTAAAACTGAACACTATAACAAAATAACAAAGGGGATAACCGAAACAGTCCTGAAGGGTGCAAAACACTAAACAGAAATTAACTACCCACAAAAAACCTGTGGGAAAAAGCTACTAACGATAGACAGCTGTCCCTGATTGAGAACCATACCCGGCCAAAACAAAGAAATACAAAAACATAGAAAAAGGAACATAGAATGCCCACCCAAATCACACCCTGACCAAACCAAAATAGAGACATAAAAAGCTTTAAGGTCAGGGCGTAACACCTCTCAACTTTGTTGGCGTGACAGGCTGGGGAATAGGCTTGGTGTGTGCAAATCATAGAGGAAGAGGCGAAGCTAAAATCTGTCCAAAATTAGCCCAATGCGTTTCTATGGTCTTATTTTGGATTTGGACCGGAACTTGTTGCCAGCATTCCCGCTTTTGGGACAATGACTCTCGTTGTTAGGGTGGAGAAGTGCATCTCTTCATTATATACAGATCTCTGGTGTAAATGAGGAGATGCATCCAGCACATGAGGAGCGAAAGACGGGCAAAAATACAACACAAGAACAAGCGGACATAAACGCTCAGAAAAACGAAAAATAACAAAACCCTGATTCTTGCGATATAGGCATTTGGAATATCGCACCATACATTGTAATTAATCGAAATTGAGATATATCACCCAGCCTTATCTGCCCCCCCACCACCACTGGAAATAAGCCTCCCGACTGTTCTAGTCTACTCCCACCAGAGTATGTGAGCTGAGCGGAGCTGGACCGGAACGAGGAGCTGAGCGTGCCCAATTTGACTGTAGTGTATGGGGGGTGATAAGGGACATTTATAAGCCTAGGCCACCGTACCACATGACATGATACCAACGCCTTACTAATGTCTGCGTGACGCCTGTATCACATGTTAATGAAAGTCATAATGTGCATAGTTTATATTTATATGAATTAAATCTCAACCATTAATGTTGAAACATAAAAAAAAATCCGTGCAAGCAGGCATTCCGTGGTAGCCAACTTGAACTATAGTGTAGCCTACGGCTTGTGTATTTCCTGTATCGCGAATGGCCTAGAAAAGATGATGCCCAATGTGTAAATAATCTGTCTCTCCGTCAACACCTAATGGCATGTTATGATATGTTATATCGCTGTAATACAGATCTAGATGTTGTTAGCCAATCATAGACTGTGTTGTTACCAGTTCCATATCAGTTTTGTGTCCACGGCTTTCAGATCAGTTCATAGGTGCTATTCGGGATCCTTGGGATGTCCCTTCAGTTGAATAGAGCAGTTCATAGACTTTCCTAGAGGGTCTGAGCTATTCGGAATCATTGGGATGTCCATTCCTCTATCAAGTATAAATGTTAATTGGTTAAGTTTAGTGTTAGTTTAGGGTAAGGACGTTCCAAGGAATCCGGATTGCAGTGACCGTTCATAGAGTGAGCGACTGGCACGGTATTTGAGAGCTCAGCGGCGACACAGCCATTCATTTGTTGTTGTTCTTTTTTAAAGCGGCAGAAGGGATTTTCGAGTGTCGGCCCCAAATAGTTTCATTAGAGACTATGAAAATAATTACCAAGATGTACTTGATCCAGTTGAGGAGTAAGTAGGCTATACTTAAGTTGTGATATCGTTAGGAAATACAGTGCCTTGCGAAAGTATTCGGCCCCCTTGAACTTTGCGACCTTTTGCCACATTTCAGGCTTCAAACATAAAGATATAAAACTGTATTTTTTTGTGAAGAATCAACAACAAGTGGGACACAATCATGAAGTGGAACGACATTTATTGGATATTTAAAACTTTTTTAACAAATCAAAAACTGAAAAATTGGGCGTGCAAAATTATTCAGCCCCCTTAAGTTAATACTTTGTAGCGCCACCTTTTGCTGCGATTACAGCTGTAAGTCGCTTGGGGTATGTCTCTATCAGTTTTGCACATCGAGAGACTGACATTTTTTCCCATTCCTCCTTGCAAAACAGCTCGAGCTCAGTGAGGTTGGATGGAGAGCATTTGTGAACAGCAGTTTTCAGTTCTTTCCACAGATTCTCGATTGGATTCAGGTCTGGACTTTGACTTGGCCATTCTAACACCTGGATGTTTATTTTTGAACCATTCCATTGTAGATTTTGCTTTATGTTTTGGATCATTGTCTTGTTGGAAGACAAATCTCCGTCCCAGTCTCAGGTCTTTTGCAGACTCCATCAGGTTTTCTTCCAGAATGGTCCTGTATTTGGCTCCATCCATCTTCCCATCAATTTTAACCATCTTCCCTGTCCCTGCTGAAGAAAAGCAGGCCCAAACCATGATGCTGCCACTACCATGTTTGACAGTGGGGATGGTGTGTTCAGCTGTGTTGCTTTTACGCCAAACATAACGTTTTGCATTGTTGCCAAAAAGTTCAATTTTGGTTTCATCTGACCAGAGCACCTTCTTCCACATGTTTGGTGTGTCTCCCAGGTGGCTTGTGGCAAACTTTAAACGACACTTTTTATGGATATCTCTAAGAAATGGCTTTCTTCTTTTCACTCTTCCATAAAGGCCAGATTTGTGCAATATACGACTGATTGTTGTCCTATGGACAGAGTCTCCCACCTCAGCTGTAGATCTCTGCAGTTCATCCAGTGTGATCATGGGCCTCTTGGCTGCATCTCTGATCAGTCTTCTCCTTGTATGAGCTGAAAGTTTAGAGGGACGGCCAGGTCTTGGTAGATTTGCAGTGGTCTGATACTCCTTCCATTTCAATATTATCGCTTGCACAGTGCTTCTTGGGATGTTTAAAGCTTGGGAAATCTTTTTGTATCCAAATCCGGCTTTAAACTTCTTCACAACGGTATCTCGGACCTGCCTGGTGTGTTCCTTGTTCTTCATGATGCTCTCTGCGCTTTTAACGGACCTCTGAGACTATCACAGTGCAGGTGCATTTATACGGAGACTTGATTACACACAGGTGGATTGTATTTATCATCATTAGTCATTTAGGTCAACATTGGATCATTCAGAGATCCTCACTGAACTTCTGGAGAGAGTTTGCTGCACTGAAAGTAAAGGGGCTGAATAATTTTGCACGCCCAATTTTTCAGTTTTTCATTTGTTAAAAAAGTTTGAAATATCCAATAAATGTCGTTCCACTTCATGATTGTGTCCCACTTGTTGTTGATTCTTCACAAAAAAATAAAGTTTTATATCTTTATGTTTGAAGCCTGAAATGTGGCAAAAGGTCGCAAAGTTCAAGGGGGCCGAATACTTTCGCAAGGCACTGTATTTAGGCCTACTGTATTTAGGCAAATGTTTGTTGATAACGTATTGTCGAAAGCACGTAGGCAATGTTATTTACTGTGTCGATAGTGGGGGTAGGCTAGTGTACAATAACGTAATTTGATGTGCTAGTATTATTTATTTAATGGGATTAATTCAATTGTAAATGAAATAACTATTTTTCACTGAAGGGAAACGAGGTACAACTTCGATCGAATACCTAAAATCATGGCTGACAATATCACAACAGTATCCTAATATAGTGGGGATACAGCAGTAGCCTATTCTACAACGATATAAATGTATGTCCTAGTATTATTTATCTAACTGATCAATTATATTGTAAATGTGGATGGGTACTCTATTTCATTAAACGATTACGTTTTGTACAAGGTAGATACAGGAGTAGTCTATAGCCTACAATAATAATGTAATTGAGTGTGCTATAGTATAATTTATTTAATTGATGAAGACAATTGTAAGTGGGGATGGGTAGGCTACTTCATTCAGTGAATACTGAATATATTGCTATCTCTGGTAGTATGTTAATGACGGCTTTTCAGCTGTTGAACTATGGCAATGTTAAACTAATTTCTAAATCTCTAAATCTCTTTTAGTCAATATGTGACGAGCCAGACAATCGGCTTCACTGCAGGTGCTCAACCCACCACCCTCACTGCTCTCCCTCCACAAGTAACCACATCCTCTTCTCCTGTTCAACTCCTAAAAATGACTGTACATATACCCCTGTGCCCATCTCAGTGTAACATGATCCATCCAAGGCCTCAGCTGGATGCCTAAAATGTGAGAAATGTAAGTGAGATGCTATACTGTGTGTGTATGGATGGATGGAGTTCCAAGTAAAGACTTGAGAAGATGGCAAAGGAGATAGTGATGAGAGTGAGAGCATACGGTATGAAAATAAAGACCCCTTGGGATCTAAAAATGAGTGTGGGGTGCCTCTTGTGTCTCCTTTTTGTCCGTTTGAGGATACTACATTCACCCCTGGTGGAGGTTCTTGGAACACTGCGATATAAGTCGCAGAGGTTGACGACCTTCCAAAGGTGGTGGTGCTATGTTGCATGTTATCTTGTATACCAGGCAGAGTACAGAATCAAATGGTGTAAACTTAACAGGCTAAACTTGTTCAGTACACTCTGAGAAAGGTTACGGGTTCCAAAAGGGTTCTTTGGCTGTCACCAAAGGAGAGAACATTTTGGTTCCAGGTAGAACCCTCTGTGGAATGGAGCCCAAAATGGTTCTCCCTAGACACTTCCATGTTCTCCCTGGAACCAAAAAGGGTTCTCCTATGGGGACAGCAGAATAATCAAATTTGTTTGTAGATAGCAGCACCTTTTTATCTGAGTGTAGGCAGTCGTGGTTCTGTGGATATCTGTGAAAAATAAAGTTCATTCGTGGTGGCGAGTTAAGATAAAAATAAATACTATGAAATATCCCCACATTTGCAAGCAGGCAAAGTAGCCTGTGTGTGCTGAGGCATGTGTGATCACTCAACACTGACAGGTCCAACAAAAAAGACATGCTTGGGACTCCCGAGTGGCGCAGCTATCTAAGGCACTGCATCACTACAGACCCTGGTTTGTTTCCAGGCTGTATCACAACCGGCTGTGATTGGGAGTCCCATAATTGGCCCAGCATCGTCCGGGCTAAGGTTTGGCCGGGGCAGGTCATCATTGTAAATAAGAATTTGTTCTTAACAGACTTGCCTAGTAAAGTAAAGGTTCAATGAAAAAACATGCAAACAAAAGATGACTTGTCTAACTTGCACAGTTATGCAAATATTAGGGACTAGATACACTGCTGCTACATTGACCCCCCCCCCCCTCCATTTATTTTCTACAAAGCTTATACTCGCTGTTTATTATCTATGCTTAGTCACTTCACCCCTACCTACATGTACAAATTACCTCAACTAACCTGTACCCCCGCACACTGACACGGTACCGTGTAAAAAAAAATCGGCACTGTTGGTTAAGGGCTTGCAAGTAGGCATTTCACGGTAAGGTCTACCATGGGGAAAGTCCCTTGACGGGTACCGGGAATGGTGGAATGACAATCTGATGGTAATTATCTTTGCAGACAACACAGCAGTGTCCAGGCCTCCAGAGTATTCACTCTATCGCCTGCTATATGGAGGGAAGCCACAGCAGTTAACTGATGTGAACAATGCAATTGTGTATATAACATTATTGTGTATACATTTTTGGGGATTGACTTAGAGTTTTTCATTTGCTGTTTTTGTATAACATACTTTGTGGTGGAAGTTGTGAAACCAGATCAGAATGCCTTCGAAGACCACCTTCAGGCACGGACTGAGAAGGATGTGGAGGTTTTTGACCAGGTAAAAATTATTGTCCGCTGTAAATGTATTTTCTGGCCTTCCAAGAGTTATATAAGAGATGTATTTGTAACAATATGAAATATAATTGCATTTATTTATATTATCAGTCAAGGTGAGACTGAACATGGACTGGGCACATGAGAAAAAGGAGAGCCACCTGAGAAGAATCAAGGGGACCAAGTGCTTCGACATCCGGGCGAATTACTTGGCTTGGAAGAAGGATGAAAGGAAGGCGAGACCCGGGAAAGCTTGGTGCTCTTTCGCTCCTAGCTGGGGTCAACATCCATTAAGGTGAATATAAAAATCTCAGATGATAACTATTTGCATTTGCTGCCTCGTGGTGGGTGGCATCGCCATGCTGTCAGCAGTACCAACACTGGCCCAGTGGTTTCTCCAAATAGTCAATCTTAAGGCTAACCACTGGGTCACGTTAAGTAACCAACACTGGCCCAGTGGTTTCTCCAAATAGTCAATCTCAAGGCTAACCACTGGGTCACGTTAAGTAACCGCCACTTCCAGGTAGGTACTGTTAAGGTGTATGACTCCAGTCGTCATGACACCACACTAGAGTTTCTCTCAACTCATCTCTCCATCTTTCCCAGGGACCATCCCTTACCAACCCCACTGACATCAAATTATAGACAGGTATCCTTTAACATTATTGCCTGTCTAATCAAACATCTAAATTAAATAATTCAAATTATTATTATTTTTTTTTACATACCTGAATAATTTAACCTGTGTGTTTGCTTGTTTAAGTCTGTCTCCTACCCTGTTCCTTTACTCTACTCCTGTTCTCCAGGATCTAGGGATTCTGCCTAACACCCAGACATGGATCCACTACCATTACCAACCCCCCTCCAACTTTTCATTACATCAGCTACTGTTATTGTCAAGTTGTCATTATCCGCTAAGAAAGAGCAAGACAACTATCATACTGGGCACATAATGTGGGCTGCACAGATTTGCTAAAAACACTAGCACTGCAAACACTCAGAACAAAGAGGTCAGCAGCGCCTGGACTTTGCAGTTTCCCTCTTGAGTCCACTACAGGTTGAAAAACAAGTGACAGGCAGAACCTCCTATCCACACAAGACCCACCTCCTCTCTATTCCACACACCATAATTCTGTATTTCAGTCTGATTGCCATGTGAATGTACAAAAAAATCGGAAAGTAAATTGACACACACGTACCAAAAAAATATCAATGGTTGTGTATTTAAATAAAAAATATTGCTAGATTGGTTTTCACAGCTGTTTCACAAGGTGTTTATTGTAAATTGTAACGTATCCCTTGATGGTATTTGTTAGTTCAACATTATTCATTGTATTATAAGACTTACAATAGATAGATATTCAACCACAAGGGTGTACTAATGTGCTATGATTTTTTAAAATCATAATTGAGGACTAAAATGATTTCAGTGTAGGTAAGGGAATGCCTATTTAAAATGAAAACATGCCAGCCAGACAAGCAAGTGTATGAATCAAATGTATTTGCATATGAATGAGTGGAAATCAGTTAACTTTGTGATCTGTAAGGTAAGTAACTATGTGTGTGTAGGGGAGCATTGAAATTATATTATGTTTATTTTAATGCCTGTTTATTCATAAAAAGCAGAAGATGGTAAATAACATTAATCGCAATGGTTAGCCTATTCAAATTAATAGGAATACATTTAGCCTAATTGGTAATATGATGTGGGGGAAAGTCGGGACCCTAGCCAGGCTTTTGTTTGTCAACTCCAGATTAAATATAGGTCTTCATGTGTAGGAAACTGTGGGTTAAATCAATGAAAAACAGCTTAAATGTTCAGGCTTCATCATGATCTGTGATCAATACAGGCTGGGGTGTTTTTGGTTCCGTTTAATCTAAAGATATGCGTAAGAAAGCAACTGCACTGAAATGAATAGCCTGATTCAACGGGATTCTCCTGAATAATAAATGTTTTTATCTGTTAAACTGTTTGGTCTACGCATAGATCCATACCAATTCTAACTTGTTGGTATTTTGCATTAGGCATAGCTCTACATTGCAGAGCATTTAATAAACCAACCACATTTTCCTGGGATGTTAAGGCTGCGCAAGACCTTCGATAGGCTAGTAGACTGTGGAAATAATCTGGAGTTTATCATTGTTGTAGCCTAGATCGCTTTATAAAATCTGGACTGTTGCTTTCCCTATGGCTAAGCAAACAAGTGGTAGCATATTCTTTTGCACGTCTCTATAACAAGGCCTATATCCTCACATACTCCCTCAATTTGAACCCTGCTTTCCACAGAAATGTATAGACAAAGGATTGCATGGTGACAGTAAATGTGTCTGTTAATCCAGTACACTGGGAAGTTGGGGGGGACGAGGTCAAATCATGACATCAGTGATTTTCAGGTCAAGAGAAAGATGCCAGAGATTCCGAGTTGGATGACTTGAACGCATTGAAGATGGAAGTCAGAGATTGCCAACTTCCGAGTTGTTTTGAATGCGCCACTAGAGACCTAGACTACCCACAACAAAGCAAAGGAAAGTGGGATACCTAGTCAGTTGTACAACTGAATGCATTCATCCCAACCCCTCTGAATCAGAGTGGTGCGGGGCCTCCTTAACCGAAATCCACATATTCGTCGCCCAGGGAACAATGGGTTGACAGCCTTGCTCGGGCAAAACGACAAAAAAAGGTTTGTCAGCTTTGGGATTCAATCTAGCAACCTTTTGGTTACTGGCCCAACACTAACCACTAGGCTACCAATAATCCCTTGTGTTTGTATTGATGTGAGAAATAGGCTTATCTACACAATAATGGTGGCTGCGATATCAACTAGCCTAATAATTTTTGAATCGAGGTGATAGGCCTATTTTAGCTAAATCGACAACTGAAATTGATGAACTAAACACACACTTAAACTAACATGTAACGGGTAACACAAGTAGACGTTTTTAAGGCGTTCATGGTAAGATCATTCATAATAACTTGCAAACTGACACGTGACGTGAACGCGTCGGCAGTTTGACTCCTTAGAAACAAACTTGTCTCCACTGACAGTAAGTCATGGCGTTATTTTATAGCGCTAGGAAGACGCTCGGTGACTTGGTGAGAGGTATCAGTAGCTTCATGAGGCTTAATTCTGGCATGAATCACCCCCCATAGCAGCGCGGCGTGAGATTCCCAAAGTCTGGGGCGTCAGCCTTCTCGTCCTCTAATATCGCTCCAGTAGTTGTCACTTCACAAGCTCAGGGCATGCCCGGCTCAGCATGCATCTGTAGTCTACTTGTGTGCTGCTATAGCAAGCATGACGGTGTACTTACATACGCGCACATGCTAAAAGGAAGGCAGGCGGTGGTTAGAATACTAAGTGTGTCATTGTAGCAATGTATGCATCAACCAAAAATCTGATCTCTTAAACGTTTCGTTCATTTTTGTTCTATTATCTATATAATAGGCCATCATTGATTTTGGTTCAGTAGGCCTGGTATATTCCCACATTCAAGGAGCTTTCCGTTTTGATTGGGTTATTTTGCCTAAAAACCTAAGACTAGCCAAAAGGGTGTTTAGCATCCACAGTGGCTCTGCAAGTGTGGGAAGGGTATTCTCCGCTGCTGACCGGCTTTGCAGGCACCACATAGATGCATGTTAAATTGTGGTTTTGAAGAATGAATCCAGTTAGGAGCGGCAGTTTTTCCCCCTGTGAGCACTGAGCGTTAGCGCCGCTGTTTGAAAGGACATGGAAGGCTGGACCACAAGCATCGTTCCATGAGCGATGAGCGGGATTTCCAACCTCTCAACTTTGCTTACTTGCTCTTTCTCCCCACCCTCCTCATTCTGCCTTCCCCATTTCTCTCTCCCCTCACAGACAGTCGGGGGGGGGGGGGGGGGGGGGGGGGGGTCTTCCATTAGGGATATCAAGAGGGAGAAGACTACACTTAAAAGCCTCCAGGCAGCTAGAGAGACGGTCTGCGTTCCAAAAGGCACCCTATTGCCACTACATAGTGCACTACATTTGAACAGGGCCCATAGGGCCCTATAGGCCCATAGTGCACTATGCAGTTAGGCAATAGGCTGTCATATGGGACGCAGACAGGGAGGATGTCCTCTTTCAATGTCTCCTTTCATCATATCATAAATGTACTAGACTCAGTAATGACATTCAACCTCAACTCTACTGTTGATACCTGTGTTGTGATAGCAACATAACAGTCCAGCAGTATATTGTAGTAGTAGTAGGGCCTGTTTAACTACACAGGCAGGGGCTAACTTGAGCCCAGAGTTGTTTCTGACCAGATCACATTGTCAGGGAAACCCCCTGGCTCTGTGTATAAGTTCTAGGATCACCTAGGTACTAACTCACGATTACAAGACACAGTTAGAAACCTTTGGCGCTCTCACTCCCCTGAAGGTGTCTGCATACATAGGTTCGGTTTGCTCCTAGCAAAACTCGGCTATGCGAAGTAAATACTCCCTTGCATACTCCCTTACAATACCTTTGCTTGAAGAACTCTTGAGACGCCATAGCAAAAAGTACCCTTCCTCAAAATAGTCCGAATGAATCTAAGATAAGTCAAGAAATCTGTAATTCTTTTTGACGTTTTTGCCGAGGAAGTTTTAGATGTAACTAAGATGTTTGGTGCAGTATTTCTCAAATGAAATGTGCATGAAAACGAGTCGTCTGTTGTTGAATGACAACAAACACTTAATTGAAGAATCCCTGCTTTTGACCAATCACTGATGAAGGGGCATAAACTTTGGCTACCGAATTTCGACAAGCCTCAAGAAAACATGTTGTGTGCTCAAACAGCTGGAAAAAACCCAGCTGAACCCTGCCGAACACCAAAATGAACAAACGTAAGAAAAGTGTTGTGTAATATATCCGTGAACTCTTTTGACTGGGAAGCATACGGTAAGCTTTACTGTAGAGGTGCTGGGTGCATGGAGTTGGATAGAGGGTAGACTTGCTACACAGCTTGTTATAGCATGGGCAGCGCCATCGAGGTCTTTCTCCATTTTAAATGGGTTAAAGGGACAATGTTCAGTTTTGGTAAACAGCAGATTGCCCCTTGGGGAGATTATCATAGCAAAGATAGGTGTTCTCTCCTCCATCTCTATGGCTGGGTGTCTGAGATGAGCCCTGACTTACTGTATGTGTGGCCGAGTCCTCTCCATCTCCTCCCGAAAAGGACCCGACAAGGGGCTGCCCTCGCTCAAGTGCGCTCATGAGCCGCCCTGTGTTTGTGTGTGTGCACTGAGCCCTCTTTTTTAGCAGACCCAGCACTGGAACTAGTCTCAGCAAATATAATTCATGCCATCTTTTTTAAAACTTTTTAAAACAGGCTTAAAAAAAAGGCAATCTTCAGGGACACCCCTGTGTTTGGACGTCATAGTTTGAATAGTCTTGCATCATGCCAGACTTCAAGGCTCTTGTAAACTCAGCAAAAAAAAAGAAACAGCCCTTTTTCAGGACCCTGTTTATCAAAGATAATTCGTAAAAATCCAAATAACTTCACAGATCTTCATTGTAAAGGGTTTAAACACTGTTTCCCATGCGAAGACACTAACAGCTTACAGACAGTAGGCAATTAAGGTCACAGTTATGAAAACTTAGGATACCATGAGAGGCCTTTCTACAGACCCCGAAAAACACCAAAAGAAAGATGCCCAGGGTCCCTGCTCATCTGCGTGAACGTGCCTTAGGCATGCTGCATGGAGGCATGAGGACTGCAGATGTGGCCAGGGCAATAAATTGCAATGTCCGTACTGTGAGACGCCTAAGACAGCGCTACAGGGAGACAGGATGGACAGCTGATCATCCTCGTATTGGCAGACCACATGTAACAACACCTGCACAGGATTGGTACATCCAAACATCACACTTGCAGGTGCCTTGCTGGGGTAACATATCACAGCAAGAACTGGCAAATCTGGTGCAGTCCATGAGGAGGAGATGCACTGCAGTACTTAATGCAGCTGGTGGCCACACCAGATACTGACTGTTACTTTTGATTTTGACCCCCCTTTGTTCAGGGACACATTATTCCATTTCTGTTAAGTCACATGTCTGTGGAACTTGTTCAGGATACATCTCAGTTGAATCTTGTTATGTTCATACAAATATTTACACATGTTAAGTTTGCTGAAAATAAAGAGGATTTTATTTTTATTTTATTGCTGAGTTTATGTAATCTCTGGAGAGACACAGCTTGTGAAGATGACTAGCTCATAGTGAACTGGGCTGTCAATCTGTCAATTGGACCCCAGACATATAGTATGATGAGCCCAAACTGATCTCAGATCTGCTGATAACTCTGTGTCCAGGGAAAGACAGAGGAACTGATTCAGAGAGAAAACTCATCATGTGGATATAACCTCTATAAGAGCATGTACATCGTCTCTTAGTATCTATGATGTTAACTACTGTACACAGTATCAAAAGTAAACTATGGATCAGTTTTAGAGTCGATGTACAGTATATGAACTCAAAAAGATTGTAAGTTCAACAAACTCAGAAAGGTCACGTGAAATTAACTGGACTCCAACATAACCAACCCATGGGAGACCAGGAGAACATTATAGTGGTCTGGATAGGGGTCAGAGGTCAAAGAGGCCCTGCTCTGATGGCTGGGCTCCCAGGGGTTGAGTGACCAATGCACAGCCCTGACATCTCCGCAGCTGGACAGCCTGCCACTCAACAACACATCCCACCAACGTCCACCATTTTGTTTTTTTTGTTCTCATTGTTGACATCACAGAGAGCTATTTTTCAAGAGGCCCGTTATGCAACCGCAGACCTCAGGCTGAATCTTAAATGGCACCCTATTCCCTATTTAGTGAACTCTGGTCAAAAGTAGTGCACTAAATAGGGAGTAGGGTTCCATTAGGGACACGGCCCCTGGATCTTCTGGTCTAGCTGAGGTTTTCAGCTGCGTCTTTCCTGGTGTTTATGTGAAGTACGCTTTTGGAAAGTCTGGCATGCGTTCCTGACAAAGACGCTATGTCAAAAACAGTTAAGCCCTGGAGTGGGCCCTGTCTAACTTAATACCCATAACATCATGACACTTAGAAGTGCACGAAGTGGCGAAGTACTGTGCTTTTCTTATGCGGAACAATGAAAATATGTACACACACTGCTCTGTACATTGGTGTAATCATAGACAAGGGTTGCAAAATTCTGGTAACTTTCACAACATTTCTGGAAAACCTGGGTATTTTGGGAAAGTTGACGGAATTTTGCAACTCTTTCATAGCCTGTTCTGTACCTGGGAAGTAGCCGGTAATCTCCTGCGTACTCATCATATTTGTAATGGACCACGTGTAGTTGGGAGTTGTAGTACTCGCAGGCCTGGAATAGAGGAGAAGAAAGAGGAAGAGGAGGAAGTGGAGGGGAGAGAGGTTCTGTTAATGCCTAGTGCAGGTGAATAACAGACAGTTGATTCTGTCTGTATATATGACCGTGTGTGTGAGTGTTTTATTTCATGTATTTATTTGACCTTTGTTTTAACAGGGAGTCGCATTGAGACAGTCTCTTTTGCAGCTACACAACAAATTACACATAGGGAATATACCAGTCACATTCCTCAGCAAAGAGCTTCTCAATCAACAACAATAGAGATTTGTGTGTGTGTGTGCGCGCGTCTTGGCATGGGCAGTTGATGCTTAAAATCCCCTCTCTGTCACAACGTGGTTCTTATACAGCTCTACAGATGTCTATCAGAGAGTAGTCTCTCACACACACACACACACACACACACACACACACACACTCTATCCATTGAAATAAGTAGATCCAAGGCACGGTAATGGTAATGTAAATGCAGTGTACAGCTTTGTTTTACATGAGTAGCTGTCCTCATACAACCAAGACGACCTGTGTGAAGCAAGCTAGGGCTGCAGAGTCTGCCTCCCTCAACAACATTAAGAGTGTGTCCCAAATGGCACCCGTTCCCCTATGGGCCCTTGTCAAAAGTAGTGCACTATGTAGGAAATAGGGCGTAATTTGGGACATGCCATTAATGTTGAAGAGGGACGCAGACTCAGCCCTAGCTTGCTTCACACAGGTCGTCTTGGAGCCCCACAAGCTTACAGAGTTACAAGATTGAATCCATGATTAGATGAATCAAACCATAAGAAGAATTGAATTAACATTCTGTCCCACGGGCTTGAGTTACAGACTTTCTTTCTCTCCCTCTCACTCTCTTCTCTCTGTCTCTCACATGCACACAAAGCGCAGATACGCAAGCTCGGCTGCGCGCAAGCGCACTCCCTCTCACTCGTTAACACACACAGAAGCTCACGCAGGCATGCACTCTCACCCTGTCTCTCTCTATCTCTCTCCTCTCGGCAGTATGTTTTCTCTGTTGTTCTGTGGATTCTTATCTTCTTTCTGTCTGAGTGGCAGTATCATTATCTATCACTTAAACACAGCTCCACTGGCAGTCATCACATTCATTATTAAAGACACTCAAAACATATTTACTTCTACAAGGCAATAACACATGTCTGGGAGCACATACTTAAATAGCCATTCTCTTTCTTCCAGCTCTCTCTCTCTCTCTCTCTCTCTCTCTCTCTCTCTCTCTCTCTCTCTCTCTCTCTCTCTCTCTCTCTCTCTCTCTCTCTCTCTCTCTCGGAGTGCATGCTGGGAGTGAGTCGTCAAGCAGGAGTGATTGTGAGAACGAATGGAATTTCTTTTCACTCTATTGGGTTTTGGTATGTACATATATATATATTGATTAGTTTAGTTGTTTTAAGGGTATATTGTTTAACTATCACTAAGCACGTATAGGGGTGGTGGGATCTTTGAGGTTGGTTTTTCGCGAGGGCACAACCAGCGGGTGGGGCTGGTTGCAATGGCCACTCGCGGAAATGTAGAGTTTGAAAAACTTAGTCGGAGGCATGGAGTAAAAATTCCTGCTGCGGCTGGGTGTTCAGTGGAAGAATGTAGCTTGGCTGTGGGTGCTATCATTGGGTATGATAGCATTAAATCAGCCTCAAGGATGAATAGCGCTGTAGTGATATTCTTAGATTCAATTGAAAAGGTGAATAAGATAGTTGAGAGGGGTGTTGTGTTGCGGGAGACACAGACGCCGGTATTTCCGCTTATGAATCCTGCGAAGAAAGTTATGCTTTCTAACGTGCCACCATTTGTTAGAGATGAAGTGTTAGAGCGAGAGTTATCTCGCCATGGTCAAATCGTATCTACAATAAAGAAGGTTCTTTTTGGATGCAAATCTCCGTTGTTGAAACATGTCGTGTCTCATAGGAGACAAGTGCATATGATTTTAAAAAAGGAAGGAGATGAACTGAATTTAGCGTTTAGTTTTAAGATTGATGGATTTGATTATGTCTTTTATGCATCTACTGAATCAATGAAATGTTTTGGATGTGGAAGAGAGGGGCATTTGGTGCGTAATTGTCCCGAGAATGAACGCGCTGAGCCTGGTAGTAGCTTTAGTGCGGGTGCACCTAACGTACCACAGCGAAGGGATGAAAATACTACAGGTGTAGGGGAAGAGAGAAGGTGGGCAGATGTGGTTGGAAAAGTAGGAGAGGAAGGCATTGTGGATACGGGGGCAATTGTGGTAGATCAGAACAAAGAGGGAGGGGAAACACTAGGTGAGATTGCGACTGCCGTCGCTGAGGTGGTGCTGGAAAATGAAATTGGAGGTCAAGAGGAGATTGAAATAACGGAAAAGGAAGCGGATGTTTTCAAAATACCGAGGAGTAAAAGGAAAAATTTAAGGGGTAGTGAAGGGTCTAATTATAAGAGAAAGGTAGAGATGGATAAATCAGGTGAAGATGAACAGGTTGTAGAGATGGGGTTTTCTTCTGGGGAGGATAGCGAGAGTGAGTCATCTGACGCGTCACAACAATATAGTGAGATAGATGGGGTGGAAGGGAGGTATGGGATCGAGAAGATACGTCAATTTCTGAAGTTGACAAAAGGGAAGAAATATATGCAGGATTACAATGTAACTGATTTTTTCCCTGAACGTGAATTGTTTATTGAATCAGCAAAGTTTCTGATGTCAAAAATTACAGGGGGAGGTTTGAAAAGCCCTGAAATTGCTAGACTCAAGAAAGTGGTCACGAGAGTAATAAGTGATGCAAATTCTAAAGAAAATGAAAGAGTTCAGTTGCAGTTTTAACTCTGTAAAGAGATGTGGTGGCTGTATCTTCCTCTGTATTTTTTTCTTATCCATGAGCAGTTTTAAGATCTCTTCTTTAAACGTAAATGGGGCAAGAGATGTTAAAAAAAGAGCCATGGTGTATGAGTTAATGAGGGGAAAGGGAAGTGACATAATTTTTCTACAAGAAACGCATAGTAATTTGGAAAATGAAGTTATGTGGCAACAGGAGTGGGGGGGGACAGTGGTGTGTAGTCATAAAAACTCAAAAAGTGGGGGTGTGGTTATCTTGTTCTCAAAAGGGTTTTTGCCTTTGTCATATGAGGTTGAAGAGGTAGTTGAGGGGAGGTTATTAAAAGTTAGAGCAAGGTATGAAAACATCAATATGTGTCTGATAAATGTATATGCCCCAGTGGTGACAGTTGAGAGGGTATGTTTTTTAGAGACATTATCAAATACCATTGAGAAATGTAACAAAGAAGATTATTTGTTTATTGCTGGGGATTTTAACTGCACAGTTAGCGATTTAGATAGAAATCACCAAGAACCTCATATAGCCTCAAGGACGTTTTTAAAACGCCTTATTGTAACAAATGAACTGTGTGATATTTGGCGGAGTCAACATGAAGGAACAAGGCAGTACACCTGGGCGCATGTGAGAGAGAACATCATCTCTATGGCCAGGTTAGATAGGTTTTATGTTTTTGAGCATCAATCTCAGGTCTGTAAATCAAGTGTGATAACTCCAGTGGGATTTTCTGATCATTGTTTAATAACAGAGGTGGTGTTCATTAACGATGTAAAACCTAAAAGCGCATACTGGCATTTTAATATAACTTTATTGAGTGATGCTCACTTCAGGAAATGTTTCAGTATTTTTTGGGAGAGGTGGAGGGCTCAAAAGGCCAGTTTTGTATCCCTTCAACAATGGTGGGATATAGGGAAAATACAGATTCAACAATTTTGTAATCAATACACGAGGAATGTCACCAAGGATATCACCAGATCAATGAAAGCCCTAGAGATTGAAATAGTGGAACTCATGACGTTGGTTGAGACCACAGGAGATCGAGGCCATACTCAGGCCCTCAAGAGGAGAAAAGCTGCATTGGCAGATCTGCTGGGTATCAGAGCACAGGGGGCACTGGTGAGAAGTAAATTTCAGGGCATATCTGAAATGGATGCCTCATCCAAATTTTTCTTTGGTTTAGAGAAAAAGAATGGACAAAGAAAAATTATTCATTGTCTCAAATCAGCTGTTGGACAAGAGCTCACTAGCCCTAGTGAAATCAGAAAGAGGGCAGTAGAGTTCTATGCTGAGCTCTACAAGTGTGAGTACAAAGAGGACAAAACAGTGACACAGCAGTTCTTTGATGGGCTCCCAAAGGTGCCTGCAGAAGCTCAGGTTGAGCTTGAGCAACCATTGTCTTTGCAGGATTTATACACTGCATTAAAAGGCATGGAAAATGGAAGGGCACCAGGCATTGATGGGCTTCCCGTTGACTTTTTTAAGTCTTTTTGGGCTATGTTGGGAGAGGATTGGTTAGAAGTAGCTAATGATAGTTTAACCGGAGGGTTACTACCAATAAGCTGCAGAAGGGCTGTCCTCACCCTACTGCCCAAAAAGGGTGACCCGAGGGAGGTGAAGAACTGGAGGCCGGTGGCTTTATTGTGTACTGATTATAAGATATTGTCAAAAGCTTTGTCCAACAGGCTGAGGGAGGTGATGGGGCAAATCATACATACGGATCAGTCCTACTGTGTTCCTGGCAGGCAGATAGGGGATAACATTTCTCTGATTCGTGATTTTTTGGACGTCTCTAGGGCTATTGGGTTGGATGCTGGTCTAATTTCAATTGATCAGGAAAAGGCATTTGACCGAGTTGAACATCAATATTTATGGCACACGTTTGAGGCGTTTGGGTTCAGCTCTGGTTTTATTGCCATGATAAAGGTGATATATGGTGACATTGAAAGTGTATTGAAAGTTAACGGTGGTTTGAGTGCTCCTTTTAAAGTGTGTAGAGGTATTAGGCAGGGATGTTCTATGTCTGGGATGTTATATGCTATTGCTATAGAGCCACTACTAAATAGCATTAGAAGTCGCATTGCAGGGGTGTGCCTTTCAGAGGATATTCCTCCTATTCGTCTTTCAGCCTATGCTGATGATGTAGTTGTGTTAGTGAAAAATCAAGCGGAGGTGGATAGCTTGAGTCTAATGGTTGATCGTTTTAGGGGAATATCCTCTGCAAAGGTAAATTGGGAAAAGAGTTGTGCTTTACAGATTGGAGAATGGTCTGGAGGGATCATGGCTTTGCCAGGGGGGCTGGAATGGTGTAAGGGAGGTTTTAAGTATCTTGGAGTGTATCTAGGAGATGAGGGGACTATGGAAAAAAATTGGAGTGGGGTGGTTGAAATGGTGGAAGGGAGGATGAGGAGATGGCGTTGGTTACTATCTCGTATGTCATATAGAGGGCGCACTATTATAGTTAACAATGTGATTGCCTCTGCACTGTGGCATCGGTTGTCAGTTTTAGAACCACCATCTGGCCTTCTGGCTAAGATACAGGCAATTATTGTGGATTTCTTTTGGGATAAATATCACTGGGTTCCACAAAGTGTTTTGTATTTGTCAAAAGAGGAGGGGGGACAAGGTCTTGTACATCTTGCTAGTAGGGCTGCTGCTTTCCGGTTTCAGTTCATTCAAAGGCTGCTTTATGGACCGGAAAATGTGGTGTGGAGAGGGGTGGCAGGTCTTATATTACAGAGGGTTGGAGGATTAGGTTTAAAGAAGGCTTTATTTCTGGTTGATAGTAGCCAGATTTCTAGGGAGGGAGTACCTCCATTTTATAGAGGCCTTCTCAGAGTGTGGAGCATAATGAAGGTGTCCAGAAGAACTTCAGCGGAGTCAGTGCATTGGCTGTTGGAGGAACCTCTGGTGTATGGGGCGAGACTGGACTGTACAACTGCAGCTGTTCCACATTTCTCCAAGATTCTGGTGAAGGGGAAAATCATCACCTTAAGACAGTTAATGGCCATGGCTGGGCCCGCCTTAATGGATGGAAGAAGGGTGGCAGAACATTTGGGGATGAGGTCGGAAAGGATTGTCGGACAAATGCTGGGGAGCTGTAGGAAGGCTCTGTCAGCGGAAGAATGGGATATGCTTAGTAGCCACAAGAAGAAGGTGCAAGATGAAGACGTCTCATTTCCAAAACTAGGGATTACACCAAATATCCCAGAGTCAGAAAGAAAGGCGTTATTGCTGGATTTGAGAGGGTTGGAGGAGGTGGGTTTGGATGAGGTGAATGGGAAGGAGTTGTATAGGGGGTGTGTCAAGGTGTTGAATAAAGATAAATTGAAAAATAGAAAAGATACTCCATGGAGGGTAAAATTGGGCATTGATGACAAGGTAAAGCCAGCATGGAGAGCACTGTACAAACCACCGTTACAAAAGGGTACTGGTGATATGCAATGGAGGGTTTTACATGGCATCATTGCAGTTAATGCTTTTGTATCTGTTATTAACTCAGATGTTAGAGATGGATGTCCTTTTTGTAATATAAGAGAAACCATTTTTCACTGTTTTTTGGAGTGTGAGAGGATAAAACCGCTATTGGAAATGTTGGAATCTTTGTTTAAAGCTGTAGGGGAGTTTTTCAATAACACTGTTTTTATTTTGGGGTTTCAATATAGTAAACAACAGAAAAGAAAATGTCAAATGTTAAATTTTATTTTGGGACAAGCTAAGATGTCAATTTTTCTGAGTAGGAAACATAAGATAGAAACGGGATATGGGCAGGATGTAAGATGTGTTTTTAAAGGTTTAGTGAAAGCAAGAATAAAAGTAGATTTTGAGTTCTTTTCAGCTGTAAAAGATCTCCTATTATTTGAGGAGAAGTGGGCTTACGAAGGAGCACTTTGTTTTGTAGAGGAGGGGAAATTATTTTTTGCTGCTGAAATAAGTTGAATGTATATGTTATGTATTTATTTTTGTTTAGGAATTACATTTTGTTATTTCATTTCTGAAAAGGCAGTGTGTCATTATTTATGTTAACACTTGAGTAAAAAATAAAGGTTTTATAAAAACTCAACTCTCTCTCTCTCTCTCTCTCTCTCTCTCTCTCTCTCTCTCTCTCTCTCTCTCTCTCTCTCTCTCTCTCTCTCTCTCTCTCTCTCTCTCTCTCTCTCTCTCTCTCTCTCTCTCTCTCTCTCTCTCTCTCTCTCTCTCTCTCTCTCTCTCTCTCTCTCTCTCTCTCTCTCTCTCTCTCTCTCTCTCTCTCTCTCTCTCTCTCTCTCTCTCTCTCTCTCTCTCTCTCTCTCTCTCTCTCTCTCTCTCTCTCTCTCTCTCTCTCTCTCTCTCTCTAGTCTCTAGTCTCTAGTCTCTCACACGCACCCCATCATCAGTAAGCTGTGACGGTGTGGTGTCTGGTGTGTTTCCGTATGCAGCGAGGATATCTGTGAGACAATGTTTGGCTAATTTGAGCACTTCCTCCTAGCCAGCGTGTGCTGTAACTCTTTCACTTCAGCCTCACCATCAAACATGACTTGTCACACGATAAGAGCATGAAAACAGGCACGCCCAAATGGCACCCAATTCCCTATAGTGCACTACTTTTGACCACGGCCCATAGGGTACCACCCCAAATGATTGCCCTATAAAAGGGAATGGCGTGCCATTTGGGTCACAGCCACAGTATAGGCTTATCAGATCCACATCTTCAACTGACAATCCAATAGGGGAAATGTATGCAAAAATTTCACTGGTCGTCATCATTTGCATTTCTAAGGTTCCTCAAAAATAGATGAAATGGTTTCATGGTGCAAAAGGTCGCAGTCATTAGTGCCCTTAGTGTCTTTGCCAGCCTAACTAAGCTGAGTAGAGCAGAGTTCCTTCAAAACAACAGGATGCAGTGGACAAAATCCCTGCTCTCTCTCTCCTCCCTCCCTGCATGGTCAGCAGGCAGCCTCAGATGATTCCGCTCCATAGACAAGCTCATTGGAAGCAGCAGTCAGCAGTCCAGTCAGCTCAGCCACACAGCTCTGACAACATGGGCTGGGTCTCCCCCCACACACACACTCCAGATGCTGTTGATTCCCAGAGAGAAACATGATCCAGCAGCAAGCTGCACGACTGTACTTCTCATTCCCTCTGGTTCAGAGGAGGAGCAGTAACTCCAAGGCATGGGTTCAGAATACATGTTAGGAACTTTCTTGTATGTATTCCGTACATAGGGACTGAAGTGGGTCAAGGACCAGGAAGCGCTCTCTCTCTCTCTCTCTCTCTCTCTCTCTCTGTAGTCTTGCACTTTCACTAATAGAGCTAGCTGGGGAAACTCTCGTTCTCTCTCTCTCCCACCCACGCACGCACACACACACACACACTCGCAGGCACACAGAATCACACACAGCTCCTGGAGGAACAGAACACATCTGTGCTCCTGATGTCACTGCCTTACGAGCTCATGATGTTGATGTAGACCTCTGTGTTGAGGATATGTTTAAAGTACACTAACAACTGCATGTAGTCCGGACCCTTACCCGGACAACCACCAGGCCAAGCTGCCTGCCTGCCAGACTGAATGTGGAGTCAGCCCTGCTCCATAGCCCTCCTCTGCACCCGAGCTCAATCACACAACTAAGCATGGCACTCTCACTCTCTCTCACACACTCACCTGTCTGACCAGCAGACACTCGGCCTGGAGCTCGGCCCCCTGGGGCACGGTGGACTGCAGTGTCCGTCTCTCCAGAGGCACTGTGAACACCTGGGGGACAGAGGGGAAGGAGAAATCAGATGGGGAGGGAGTGTTTGATGTCAGGTAAAAGCTCATCTCTTGTGAAAGACTGTCGGTCAGGAAGGGGTGTGGACTTGACATCTCAACCTCTTCCCCTAGAACAAAACTCTGTAGCTGTTGTTGACGCGAGAGCGGGTTTTGGATTACTGAGATTAGGTACTACATGCACTCGTGGGATAAGATATATGTGCAAGCCTGACTATTTAAATGCTTGAGGGGACATATGAAATCTAAGGATACAGTCTTTACCACCAGGATGTACAGTCAGATCACTGAGCCCTATTCCAGTGTGTCAGCACTTGACGAATAACATCCGACCGAGAGCTCCGGTGTCGTCATAATTCATTCATAAATATTGAGGTCAAAAATAGCAAATGGCTCAAATAAATCATCCATACCTAGAAGGAAAGATTGAAAGTTGGAGAAATACTGATCTCACTGATTATTACGCAACTAGTAGCAACTCAATGCAATTCTATCCCAAATAGCACCCTATTCCCTATGTAGTGCACTACTTTTGACCAGGGCCCATGGGACTCTAGTCAAAAGTAGTGCACTATACAGGGAATAGGGTGTCATTCGGGACGTAGGCCACTGAGAACAGCCAAGTTCCCGCCCTCTCTGATCAATGCTTGGTTCTGATTTACTGTGTCTGCAGTCAGCTGTTTAAAATGCAGCACACTCAGAGGAAGGACATTTAGTTTGGGGTTTTGGAAGCGAATTAGGTTTGTCCATTAGCAAGTGACTTGGAGTTTCAATTAGATTGAGCTATGGAGACCCAGCAAATGAAACAGGACTGTTTGGTTGCCGGGCCTGTGTGTGTGTGTGTGTGTATATTTCACGGTAGCAGAGTCATGACTTTAAACATCAACTCGAGAGCCGAGTCATTTCCCGAAAACCAATTAAAACTAGTTAATATGAAGTGGCGGTCTTAAGGAGTCACATTAGCGCACTAATTAAGTCACTAATGAGCAACAGCCACAGGACATTGGGGAGCAGAAGCAATGGGGGGAATGAGGGGTTGAGAATGCAAAATGAGTGTGTGTGTCTGTCAGTCCTTCCGTCTTGTTGAAAAACATTGGTGTGGCTGGCATGAGCCAGACAGACACAGTCCCACACACACCCACACCCCCATTCCCACACACACAGCAAACGAAATAAGTGAAAGGAGGTCGTTTGTGGGTGACATACAGACTTGACAGAGACAGGATGGCATTCACACACACACACGTCTCAAACGCACACGCACATACAACCCCCCCCCCCCTCCCCTCCCGCCCCCCTCCAAGCACAGACACAGACACGTTTGTACCCACCGTGAAATCGTTGTCGGGGAAGAGGAGCAGCTCTCGGAGGGGGTCTTCCTTCAGCTCATCTCCCAGGTCACAGATCACAGCCTCATAGTCCAGAGGGTCTATCAGCTTGGGTTTCTCCTGCTGGAACACACACACACAGACAGACATTTGACTTATCCCATATGGCAGTGAAATAAATACTTGGGTACTACTTGGGGAAACGCAGATGAGACAGTGGCGGAGGCAGGATTCAAATCCCGGTCCACGTGGAACACACTCGTTTTCAAAATTGCGAGGTCAGCCATACACTTGATGACTAACAGTCACACCATGGGATATCCAACATAGTCAACTATTAGGTCACACAGAAAGTCTTCTACATCTAGGACTTATCCTGCTGTAACACACAAATGACTAGGCTAACACCAAGTGCAATTTGCCTCTACACTGTTCAATAATCCTGACTCATAAACCTCTCTGAACTCTGAGAGAAGTCAGCCAGTCAACAAGTATTCTTCAAATCAAAGACGAGCCAAATGGTGTGGCTAGGCAAATAGTCTAAAACCTCAGAATATCTGTTAATCTATCCATTTCTCTTTTTCTTTTTTCTTTTTTTGAAACGGCATGAAAAACTAGCTACCACCTCACTTCCTGTGTTCACTCCGTCACAATTGGATCAGCTCCACAAACATCAAGGCTGCACCCAAAATGCGGCCCCGTTCCCTACAGACCCTGGCCAGAAGTGGTGCACTACATAGTGAAGAGAGTGCCATTTGGGACGCAGGCCCCAGTCTAGAGGGGCGGGGAAGAGAGAAGTAAAATAGAGGATGAAGTGGTTTACATGTCATGTGCCAAACCAAACTGAACCAGAAACATGTCGAGCTTTCCCCTCTTTCCATCAAGGGAAACTGTTTTACTGACAGATGGAGACTATATCACATTAGCAGTGATCATAACAGCTCAGAAAACATATTTAAATGATAGGCTCAATGTCACCTATTATTTTTAGATTCTGGTGCTTAATAGTATTTCGAAGCAAAGGAGATTTGAGTTCTGAAAAGACAGTAGACTGATATGTCACAAAGGCAGAAGTTTACAATACGTTTTAGGTTAAGGGTTAGGCTACACATCTGCACAGCACATGGTCTCAACAAGCCCATCCAGACAGAGCGTTTCACAGAAAGCGAAATGGACTGCACATGATGAGACGAGGCTATTTCCGTCCTCAAAGGAAAGCAGTATGTCTTATTCATCACTGCTAACAAAAACTGTGGTCGGAGAAGTGGAAAACTGGAGACCTGTGTTCTCTGTTTACACGCCCATAGCGGGGGGTTCCGACCACTATCCCCCGTTCAGTAAGACCAGGGGTGTATTCATTAGTGCACACCGTAGCAAAACGTTTTGAAAAGGAAATCGGGTTTATTGGATTTCTTAAAAGGGTTTCTTAAGTTCAGCTAGGTCCCTCCGCGTTTCAGCCTGTTTGCTTCCATTTGGTTCCTAGTGAATACAACTCTGACAGAATGCACCGCTCACCCACAGGGGAAAGAGGTAGAAACCAAGCCGTCATTGAGGCATAAAACCACGACAAAGAATGTGACAAAAAAACGAAAGACTGAAAAATACCCAGAATCATAATATTCCTTGTTGTGAGGAAGGATCTTGGTGTGACTCCACTGTAAAAAAAAAATAAAATAATAAAATAAATGTTTATACGAACTGTACCTGACTGGAAGAGAGAATGACGACTGAGGACAATTTAATTTCTCAACCTCACAGAAATGTCTACCAAGACAGTATCTTTTGCCTGAGTGGCCTGTGGTCCAGCGGTTAGTGCCGAGTACCCGCCCCGGCACACATGTTTAGCCAAAACTATCCATCGGCATGGGTTCGAATCTGCCTCGCAATCTCTCCTACCTTGGTTCCAGTCAGTAGGGATCTTACCATACAGATGAACCGGGGGAGGGGCAAAGAAACACATGAACAACAGCCTTTCATATTCAGCATTCATTCAAGCTGTTGCCAAATCACTTAATCACCCTACTGAGCAGGGCTGTGGATTTGGCTCATTCAGTTTTGACTTGTGACTTGACCAGAGGCACTGAGAGGTCAAATGGCACCCCTTAAGTTTTGGTTCCCCTTTAGTCTGGTCAAAAGTAGTGCAATGGTGAGGGAGTAGGGTGTCATTAAGACAGACAAAACTGCTTGGAAAATGACACAACAATGTGGAAGGAAATGGGCGCTGATGACAGTCGGCCGAAGCTAGCTTAGCGTCGTACAGTGGCGTCACCTTCCCTGACGCCTGACGTACTAATCGGCTCAGTAACACAACAGCTTGGTACTGACTGAGACTTCAGAGTCAGCCGTGTTGCTGTCGGCGTCGTATCAAATCTCAGAGCAGCTTGATACACGCTACGTAACACCTACACGCTCGGGGTCTATGTTGCGCCAGACTACATCACACCCGATATAGTTAGGAATGTGCAGAGCATTTGTACAATCAGACCTACGTATAGAGGCGTACAAGTCCCTTGCTGACAACCTCATATCTCCAGTTTAAATGTTGTGAACAAAAAGATGCCCTTCCTGATTGTACATGGCCACTCCACTGGTTAAAAACTCAGATAGACATAGGGAGCAATACTGTTGGAGTCTCTGCCAGTTACAGATACCAACACACCGATCAGATAGTCAAACAGAGAGGCATTGGCTAACTAGTATTAGACAAAGGCTAGCAATGTCCAATTCCAAACTGTGTTCCTGACGGACAGGTGCAGTGTCGAGTGAAGTTGCCCCATAGAGACTGATCTCGGGTCAGTTTCGTCTTTCACCCAATAATGATTAAGGTTAGGACTGGGGAAGGGGAAGCTGATCCTAGATCTGTACCTAAGGGGAACTTCACCCCGGATCGACAGGTGCAACAGAAAGGAACAGAAAGCCCAGGGCAATAAAAACACACAGGTACGGCACTGCACTAAAGAGGGAGATAGAAAGATAGAAATATAGATAGCTAGATAGAAAGAGAAAGAGGCCATACATACAACGCTCAGGCGGTTGAAATCGTTCCGCACACGCCTGTTCTTATCCCTGTTCTTCCTTCGGAACGTGATCTTACTCCTGAAACTCATCCTGATTCAAAACAGGAGACTACTGCACACGGATACCGGTGACACACACTGACACGAGAACACGGAGAGGACATGTGTTCCAGCAGGCAGAAGCAGAAGGTCCATTGAAGGGTGTGCGAGACCTGTTGGAGCGCGTGGTGGCCCAAGGAGGAAGTAGAGGCTTGATGTCACACAGTGACAGAGGTGCAGCAGGGGAAACTTACAACAAAAAAAGAAAGTCCAACCACCAAACCACTCTCTCTCTCTCTCTCTCTCCGTTTCTCTCTGTAGACCGCTCTCTCGCTCTCTCTGTTCTTAATCTCACCACATTTTCGGGATGGATTCCCGCTGGGGCCGCCCATATGGAAAATGTACTGTATGCACACACTACGGTCAGTCACTTGGTATACAAATGTCTGATAAATGGCATTAATTATATCATCATTATTATTATTAATATTATTAGATACATTAGCCATAGTACCATTACAGGGCTGGCTATACTTAGTTGTGCTTGGTACTGCTTGGTAATACTGACACTGTGTACACAATAAAGTGACCACATCCCCTCGCTACGTCACACAACTGAATTCTTACAAACTGCCACCATCACACACTCTCGGTTTTTGTCTCCTTGGTTGTAATCAATGCCCAACCCTCTCACTCTCTTTTCACAAACACGCACACACACACACACACACACACACACACACACACACACACACACACACACACACACACACACACACACACACACACAACCTACAGTTGAAATCGGAAGTTTACATACACCAAGGGTGGAGTCATGAAAACCTGTAAAAATCCAGAAAATGATGTCATGGCTTTAGAAGCTTCTGATGGGGTAATTGACATCACTTGAGTCAATTGGAGGTGAACCTGCAGATGTATTTCAAGGCCTGCCTTCAAACTCAGTGCCTCTTTGCTTGACATCATGGGAAAATCAAAAGAAATCAGCCAAGACCTCAGAAAAAAAGATTGTAGACCTCCACAAGTCTGGTTCATCCTTGGGAGCAATTTCCAAACACCTGAAGGTACCACGTTCTTCTGTACAAACAATAGCACACAAGTATAAACACCATGGGACCACGCAGCCGTCATACCGCTCAGGAAGGAGATGCGTTCTGTCTCCTAGAGATTAACGTATTTTGGTGTGAAAAGTGCAAATCAATCCCAGAACAACAGATTCTGGAGGAAACAGGTACAAAAGTATCTATATCCACAGTAAAACAAGTCATATATTGACATAACCTGAAAGGCCGCTCAGAAAGGAAGAAGCCACTGCTCCAAAACCGCCATAAAAAAGCCAGACTACGGTTTGCAACTGCACATGGGGACGAAGATCATATTTTTTGGAGAAATGTCCTCTGGTCTGATGAAACAAAAATAGAACTGTTTGGCCATAATGACCATTATTATGCTTGGAGGAAAAAGGGGGAGGCTTGCAAGCAGAAGAACACCAGCAGCATCATGTTGTGGGGGTGCTTTTCTGCAGGAGGGACTGGTGCACTTCACAAAATAGATGGCATCATAAGGAACAAAAATTATGTGGATATATTGAAGCAACATCTCAAGACATCAGTCAGGAAGTTAAAGCTTGGTCGCAAATGGGTCTTCCAAATGGACAACGACCCCAAGCATACTTCCAAAGTTGTGGCAAATTGGCTTAAGGACAACAAAGTCAAGGTATTGGAGTGGCCATCCCAAAGCCCTGACCTCAATCCTATAGAAAATTTGTGGGCAGAACTGAAAAAGCATGTGCGAACATGGAGGCGTACACAACTGACTCAGTTACACCAGCTCTGTCAGGAGGAATGGGCCAACATTCACCCCACTTATTGTGGGAAGCTTGTGGAAGGCTGCCCAAACGTTTGACCCAAGTTAAACAATTCAAAGGCAATGCTACCAAATACTAATTGAGTGTATGAAACTTCTTACCCACTGGGAATGTGATGAAAGAAATAAAAGCTGAAATAAATAATTCTCTCTACTATTATTCTGACAAAAATCCCCCCCCCCCCCCCCACACACACACACACACACACACACTTCCCTTGATGGAATTTCAATGCAGAACAGAGAGCTGTCAGCTGCCAGACAGTTTGAGGAACTGACCCTGTGACGTCACAGCCTCTGATTCCGTGTCCCAAATGGCACCCTATTCCCTACATAGGGCATTAATGTACTTTTGACCAGGGCTCATAGGGCTGTGTCAAAATTAGTGCACTATATAGGGAATAGGATGCTATTTAGGAATCAACCTGTCTGAGTGCTGTTAGCCTGATTACATTAGCTACTGTTACGTCTTTTTATGTTATTGATCATTTAAAAAGAGGTGAAAATGCAATCGATTTTTACTCTCTCCATCCAATGGTGGTCAATGCAACACCAGGGAAGAGTACCGAGAGTTTAAAGCGGAAATGCAGCATGACTTTGACACGCAAACCAACACATGAGAAGAATGATACAGACAGGGGTCACAGGAAGAGTCATTGACAGACACTGATTGAGAGAGAGGAGACAAGGGTTGCATCCCAAATAGTACCCTATTCCAATGGCCAAATTAAGAAATCATAGGCCCCGGGGCAGTTTTCAGCTGTGCATAATTGCAAAATTCTTTTTTTGTTTTGAATTTTACCCCTTTTTCATGGTATCCAAATATTTTAGTAGCTACTATGTATTTCTGATCTCATCGCTACAACTCCCGTACGGGCTCGGGAGAGACGAAGGTTGAAAGTCATGCGTCCGATACACATGCCTCCGATACACAACCCAACCAAGCCGCACTGCTTCTTAACACAGCGCACATCCAACCCGGCATAAGAATTTGTTCTTAACTGACTTGCCTAAAGGTAAAAATAAACATAATGTGTTATGACGCTGGGTGTCACTTAAAGTGTTACTGTACAATATTAGGATTAGTACTTTCCAAATTTAGCGTTTTTCCTACGATTGTATTTTGAAATCTGCAAAAGGCAAACTGACAGCCGCAACCAACCATAGAAATATAATCCGGGGCCTCCCGAGTGCCGCAGCGGTCTAAGGCTTGAGGCGTGAGGCGTCACTACAGACCCGAGGTTCGATCCCAGGCTGTCACAGCCGGCCGTGACCGGGAGACCCATGAGGCAGCGCACAATTGGCCCAGTTAGGGGAGGGTTTGGCTGGCTGGGATTTCCTTGTCTCATCGCGCTCTAGTGGCTCCTTGTGGCGGGGCGGGCGCCTGCAAGCTGACTATGGTCGCCAGCTGGACGGTGGTTTCCCTGACAAATTAGTGCGGCTGGCTTCCGGGTTAAGCGAGCAGTGTGCCAAGAATAGGTGCTTGTCAGGGTCGTGTTTCGGAGGACGCATGGCTCTCGACCTTCGCCCCTCCAGAGTCCGTAGGGGAGTAGCAGCAACAGAACAAGACTGTAACTACCAGGGTTGGGGAGTAACGGATTACATGTAAGGGATTACAAAATAAACGGTAACTGTCATCTGTTACACTACCAGCAAAAATATTGTAATCAGAATACAGATACTTTTGAAAAAGTAGATGATTACTTCGAGGATTACGTTTAAAATCTGAAAGGATGTTTGCAAGAAAAAATCTTTGACACTTCTCTGTTTTCTCAATGACATTCAAATCAGCATTGAAAAAAGGCACAAGTTTAAATTTGTTCCACCTGAGCGAGTCTGACCACAAGTCAGAGACCACTATGATGACACGCCAAATGTGTTTGATGGATCTCGGGAAAGGTGCAGGAATAGGCTCTTGTAGGCTACAGTCCAAGCTATGTCTTCCAATGGTGCGACTGCTGTCGGCATCTGAAGATTATCCAACTTGAATAAACGCTTGGTGGTAAGAATGCCGGCAGTGGTGTAATCTACGGCGATACGGATATCACTTACTATTGATATCTACAAAGCGCATTGATGTGAATCACACTGCTGCTCTCTCATTCAGCTATTTGCGCCTCATGGATTGTGGCTGTTGAGGACGGCTGTTCACACTCTCTGCGTCTCACAAAGACAGGGCGGTTGGAACCAAAAATCTCAAATTTGGACTCATCAGACCAAAGGACAGATGTCCACCGGTCTAATGTCCATTGCTCGTGTTTCTTGGCCCAAGCAAGTCTCTTCTTCTTATTGGTGTCCGACCATGAAGGCCTGATTCATACAGTCTCCTCTGCACAGTTGATGTTGAGATGTGTCTGTTACTTGAACTCTCTGAAGCATTTATTTGGGCTGCAATCTGAGGTGCATTTAATTGCCGACTTCTAATGAACTTATCCTCTACAGCAAAGGTAACTCTGGGTCTTCTATTCCTGTGGCGGATCTCATGAGAGCCAGTATCATCATTGCGCTTAATGGTTTTTGTGACTGCACTTGAAGAAACTTTCAAAGTTCTTGAAATTTTCCAGATTGACTGACCTTCATGTCTTAAAGTAATGATGGACTGTCATTTCTCTTTGCTTATTTGAGCTGTTCATGCCATAATATGGACTTGGTCTTTTACCGACTTGGTATACCAACCCTACCTTGTCACAACACAACTGAATGGCTCAAAGGAAAGAAATTCCACTTAACAAGGCACACCTGTTAATTTAAATGCATTTCATGTGACTCCCTCATGAAGCTGGTTGAGAGAATGCCAAGAGTGTGCAAAGCTGTTATCAAGGCAAAGGGTGGCTACTTTGAAGAATCTCAAATCTCAAATCTCAAATATATTTAGATCTGTTTTACACTTTTTTGGTTACTACATGAGTCCATATGTGTTATTTCATAGTGTTGATGTCTTCACAATTACTCTACAATGTAGAAAATAGTAAAAAATAAAGAAAACCCTTAAATGTGTGTCCAAACTTTTGACTGAAACTGTATACATATATCCATTGATTCTTGAGGAATATAACTTATAAATGCCTCATGAACTTAGTTCAACTGTCACACTCCATGATAACCCAAAATATAAGCTTATTTTACTCCAATGTTTGTAAACATTGTAAATGTAAACAAACATGGTATAGCCTCATAATGTGGTTAAAACAATAGTTTTGATATCATGGACGGTCAGTCCTTGCATCCATAACTCTGTCTATTAATCTGAGAGTGGTTACATTTCTCCAGGCCCGTCCTTCAGCTATTTTATTTACCAAAACAGAGGTGGGGAGCCCATTTTGTAATTGTTTCATCCTTATCAAGAAATCAAAGTGTCACCAACAAAAAGGTAAACAGTAGGCCTATAGCAAATGCAACATATGGCATTCATTTCCCACGTGTAAATAGCACTTTTCTGTAGTGCTCAAAGCATGCCATTCCATAAGCTCAGCCCAATCAGTCCTCCATGAAAGCAAAATCATAATCAAACGAGTAGGGCTGGCTAATAAGTCCTTTGTTTTGGGGATATGCTCAGGATTTTTGGCTGGGCTAATCTATACTTCCATATTTCTAAGTCCTATTCTTGAAGATCAAGGGGTATAACATTTATTGGAATGACTGGAATTCTGATAGACTTTGGTTTTTAATGTAAAGATATAATTGAATCATATTATTTATTTGTAGTAGAAAGTGATGGGTTAGAAGAAGCCTACACAACCAACACAAAGTCAAATTGAAAATCCATATATGGTCAGCTATGTAAACTTTAACATTGATTTATCCTGCAATAGATGTCGTTCAATTGGTAACATACAGTTGAAGTCGGAAGTTTACATACACTTAGGTTGGAGTCATTAAAACTCATTTTTCAACCACTCCACAAATTTCTTGTTAACAAACTATAGATTTGACAAGTCGGATAGGACATCTACTTTGTGCATTTTTCAAGGCTTTACCTTCAAACTCAGTGCCTCTTTCCTTGACATCATGGGAAAATCAAAAGAAATCAGCCAAGATCTCAGAAAAAAAATTGTAGACCTCCACAAGCCTGGTTCATCCTTGGGAGCAATTTCCAAATGCCTGAAGGTACCACGTTCATCTGTACAAACAATAGTACGCAAGTATAAACACCATGGAACCACGCAGCCGTCATACCGCTCAGGAAGGAGACGCGTTCTGTCTCCTAGAGATCAACGTACTTTGGTGCAAAAAGTACAAATCAATCCCAGAACAACAGCAAAGGACCTTGTGAAGAAGCTGGAGGAAACAGGTACAAAAGTATCTATATCCACAGTAAAAACAAGTCCTATATCAACATAACCTGAAAGGCCACTCAGCAAGGAAAAAGCCACTGCTCCAAAACCGCCATAAAAAAAGCCAGACTACGGTTTGCAACTGCACATGGGGACAAAGATTGTACTTTTAGAAGAAATTTCCTCTGGTCTGATGAAACAAAAATAGAACTATTTGGCCATAATGACAATTATTATGTTTGGAGGAAAAGGAGGAAAAAAGCGGAGGCTTGCAAGCCAAAGAACACCATCCCAACCGTGAAGCACGGGGGTTGCAGCATCATGTTGTGGGGGTGCTTTGCTGCAGGAGGGACTGGTGCACTTCACAAAATAGATGGCTTCATGAGGAACAAAAATTATGTGGATATATTGAAGCAACATCTCAAGATATCAGTCAGGAAGTTAAAGCCTGGTCGCAAATGGATCTTCCAAATGGACAACGACCCCAAGCATACTTCCAAATTTGTGGCAAAATAGTTTAAGGACAACAAAGTCAAGGTATTGGAGTGGCCATCCCAAATCCCTGACCTCAATCCTATAGAAAATCTGTGGGCAGAACTGAAAAAGCGTGTGCAAGCAAGGCAATGCAAGGCAAAGGCAATGCTACCAAATACTAATTGAGTGTATGTAAACTTCTGACCCACTGGGAATGTGGGTCACAATGTGGGTAACTGACTTAAGACAGGGCATTTTTACTAGGATTAAATGTCAGGAATTGTGAAAAACTGAGTTTAAATGTATTTGGCTAAGGTGTATGTAAACTTCCGACTTCAACTGTACATTTTGTCTTATTTTAAAGCCTCTTAAGGGGAAAGTATTCTAAAAGTAACTGAATGTAATCAGATTAAGTTACTGAGTTTGGGTAATCCAAAAGTTATGTTACTGATTTGGGGTACGTGCTCAGTCCCTTCCTGTACTCCCATCCACCCCAGTCATAGAATGTTCTCTCTACTACCGCATGGCAAACGGTACCGGAACGCCAAGTCTAGGACCAAAATGCTTCTCAACAGTTTTTATCCCCAAGCCATAAGAATCCCGAACAAGTACTCAAATGGCTACCCGGACTATTTGCATTGCATTTTGGGCGGGTAACTAGTAACTGTAACAGATTGCAGTTAGAAAGTAACCTCCCCAACCCTGGAACTACCAATTAGATATCATGAAATTGCAGAGAAAATGGGGTAAAAGGTACAAAATAATAATATATAATCCATAGATGGCAGTTCCCATTCAAGTCAGGACTGGCATCCGTTGCTAGTGTTCCGATGAGCTGAACAGTCAAATTGCCAGGGTAAGAGGTTACAAAATCCTTCCATGGATTATACACTACATGGCCAAAGGTATGTGGACACCTGCTCGTCAAACATCTCATTCCAAAATCATGGGCATTAACATGGAGTTGGTCCCCCATTTGCTGCTATAACAGACTGGGGAAGGCTTCTGGGAAGGCTTTCCACTAGATGTTGGAACATTGCTGCGGGGACTTGATTCCATTCAGCCACAAGAGCTTTAGTGAGGTCGTGCACTGATGTTGGGCAATTAGACCTGGCTTGCAGTCGGAGTTCCAATTCATTCCAAAGGTGTTCGACGGGTTGGAGGTCAGGGCCCTGTGCAGGCCAGTCAAGTTCTTTCACACTGATTTTGACAAACCATTTCTGTATGGACCTCGCTTTGTGCACAGGGGCATTATCATGCTGAAACAGCAAAGGGCCTTCCCCGAAACTGTGGCCAGAAAGTTGGAAGCACAGAATTGTTTAGAATGTCACTGCATGCTGTTGCATTAAGATTTACCTACACTGGAACTGAGGGCCTAGCTTGAACCATGAAAAACAGCCCCAGACCATTAATCCTCCTCCACCAAACTTTATATTTGGCACTATGCAGTGCGTTCTCCTGGTTTCCGCCAAACCCAGATTAGTTCGTCGGATGGTGATGAGTGATTCATTACTCCAGAGAACACGTTTACACTGCTCCAGAGTCCAATGGCGGCGAGCTTTACACGACTCCAACTGACACTTGGCATTGCGCATGGTGATCTTAGGCTTGTATGCGGCTGCTCGGCCATGGGAAGCCATTTCATGAAGCTCCAGACTAAAAGTGATTATGCCGACGTGGCTTCCAGAGGCAGTAGCAGCACTTACAGTTGACCAGGGCAGCTCTAGCAGAGCAGAAATTTGACAAACTGACTTGTTGGAAAGGTGGCATCCTATGACTGTGCCACGTTGAAATTCACTGAGCTCTTCAGTACGGGCCATTCTTCTCCCGACTGTAGGCATACCTGTAACTGCCAAAATAAAGGAAACACTTGAGTAAATGAGGAATACAATGTATATGTTATGGTGTGGGATGCATTTTCCTGGCATGGTTAGGCTCATTGAAGCTGTTCTAGCAGCTCGTGGTGGCGTAAAACCCTTTTAAGACACTATATGTTGGTCTTTCCTTAATTTTGGCAGGTATGTGCTTGTGATAAAACTATTGATCCTGTGGCTAAATTATGCTCTCTGGTATTATAATTATTATAATAATTGCCTCTTGGGCCGCCTACGGGCTTGGGCCCAGTCCCTGACTCACACAATTGACTAGTCACAATTATTTATAATGCAGTTTTTTTTATTAATCAGTAACCCAATCAAGGCAGGGCACCCCAGTCACCCCCCTGGGCCCCCTACCTCCACTACTCCCCCCAGCTGATGATTAGCAGAGCGGCAGCAGGCAGCGACAGACTGTCTACACTCATTGAGAGCGGGCTCCTGAGTCTTCATGTGGTTGGCGGTTGCATATATACAGTGGGGCAAAAAAGTATTTAGTCAGCCACCAATTGTGCAAGTTCTCCCACTTAAAAAGATGAGAGAGGCCTGGTACACTTCAACTATGACGGACAAAATGGGAAAACAATTTCCAGAAAATCCCATTGTAGGATTTTTTATGAATTTATTTGCAAATTATGGTGGAAAATAAGTATTTGGTCAATAACAAAAGTTTATCTCAGTACTTTGTTATATACCCTTTTTTGGCAATGACAGAGGTCAAACATTTTCTGTAAGTCTTCGCAAGGTTTTCACACACTGTTGCTGGTATTTTGGCCCATTCCTCCATGCAGATCTCCTCTAGAGCAGTGATGTTTTGGGGCTGTTGCTGGGCAACACGGACTTTCAACTCCCTCCAAAGATTTTCTATGGGGTTGAGATCTGGAGACTGGCTAGGCCACTCCAGACCTTTGAAATGCTTCTTACGAAGCCACTCCTTCGTTGCCCGGGCGGTGTGTTTGGGATCATCGTCATGCTGAAAGACCCAGCCACGTTTCATCTTCAATGCCCTTGCTGATGGAAGGAGGTTTTCACTCAATATCTCACGATACATGGCCCCATTCATTCTTTCCTTTACACGGATCAATCTTCCTGGTCCCTTTGCAGAAAAACAGCCACAAAGCATGATGTTCCCACCCCCATGCTTCACAGTAGGTATGGTGTTCTTTGGATGCAACTCAGCATTCTTTGTCCTCCAAACACGACGAGTTGAGTTTTTACCAAAAAGTTATATTTAGGTTTCATCTGACCATATGACATTCTCCCAATCTTCTTCTGGATCATCCAAATGCTCTCTAGCAAACTTCAGACGGGCCTGGACATGTACTGGCTTAAGCAGGGGGACACGTCTGGCACTGCAGGATTTGAGTCCCTGGCGGTGTAGTGTGTTACTGATGGTAGGCTTTGTTACTTTGGTCCCAGCTCTCTGCAGGTCATTCACTAGGTCCCCCCGTGTGGTTCTGGGATTTTTGCTCACCGTTCTTGTGATCATTTTGACCCCACGGGGTGAGATCTTGCGTGGAGCCCCAGATCGAGGGAGATTATCAGTGGTCTTGTATGTCTTCCATTTCCTAATAATTGCTCCCACAGTTGATTTCTTCAAACCAAGCTGTTTACCTATTACAGATTCAGTCTTCCCAGCCTGGTGCAGTTCTACAATTTTGTTTCTGGTGTCCTTTGACAGCTCTTTGGTCTTGGCCATAGTGGAGTTTGGAGTGTGACTGTTAATACAGGTAATGAGGGGAGGACAGAGGAACCTCTTAAAGAAGAAGTTACAGGTCTGTGAGAGCTAGAAATCTTGCTTGTTTGTAGGTGACTAAATACTTATTTTCCACCATAATTTGCAAATAAATTCATAAAAAAATCCTACAATGTGATTTTCTGGAAAAAAAAATTCTCATTTTGTCTGTCAAATTACAGGCCTCTCTCATCTTTTTAAGTGGGGGAACTTGCACAATTGGTGGCTGGCTAAATACTTTTTTGCCCCACTGTATATATTACACTGAGTGTACAAAACATTAAGGACACCTGCTTTTTCAATGACAGACTGACCAGGTGAATCCAGGTGAAAACTATGATTCCTTATTGATGTCACTTCTTAAATACACTTCAATCGGTGTAGATGAAGGGGAGGAGACAGGTTAAAGTAGGATTTTTAAGCCTTGAGACAATTGAGACATGGCTTGTGTGTGTGTGTGCCATTCAGAAGGTGAATGGGCAAGACAAAATATTTAAGTGTCTTTGAACGGGGTATGGTAGTAGGTGTCAGGTGCACCAGTTTGTGTCAAGAACTGCAACGCTGCTGGGTTTTTCACGCTCAACAGCTTCCCGTGTGTATCAAGAATGGTCCACCACCCAAAGGACATCCAGCCAACTTGACACAACTGTGGGAAGCATTTCAGTCAACGTGTGCCAGAATCCGTGTGGAACGCTTTCGACACTGAGTCCAAGCCCCGACAAATTGAGGCTGTTCTGAGGGAAAAGGGGAGGGGTGCAACTCAATATTAGGAAGGTGTCATTAATGTTTTGTCCACTGTATATACCGTATATATTTCCTTAATACACATTTCCTTAATTACATGCCTCTTCGGCCCCCCACGGCCTGGGCCCAGGGGCTTCAGCACTGATAAGCCCCTGCATTAATCCAGCCCTGCCTATTCCCTATATAGTGCATTACTTTTGACCAGAGCCCATAGTAATGCATTATATAGAGAAAGTAGCGCACTATATAGGGAACAATAGGGTGCCAATTGGGACGCACACCTCAGATCAACAACTCTCCAGGCATATGTTAGTATAGGGCCATTCCATTTGATTTCAATAACTTTTCGACACCAAAACATTCAGGAGATAAAGCTGCTCAAAGTTGACCCATTTTGCATACCTCACCCTACAATGACACGGTCATGTCTTCATTACTGAAAAAGAGAAACGGTTGAATTTGATATCATTTGAAAGCTTACAATCAGGATGGTCAAACTATTTTATAATTTCTTGAAAACTTTTTTTTTTCTCTCAACATTATGTCAATTTTTAACCTTTAAATGGGCAATTATCGAACATTTTCATAATTTTCACTTTTGTAGCTTAGTCCCTGTTTTATGTCATCTGAGGTGTTCATCTTGCGCCCGCCATCGGTTGAGACACGGCATGCTCTTGAATAAAGTGTCATGTTTTGGCTGATAAATGTAGCTGCTAAACATTACATTTCAACTTTCACATAGTACCATAAAGATGGCTGGAGGTCCACACATCAGGGTTTGTTTAATTGAATGGGAATATCTGTTCTTTTCAAATTCTACTATCAATCTTTCATAGGAAAGCTATTGAAATCATAGAAATATAGATCATAGAAAATATATTCCCATCTAAGTTTACATTCAACGGTGGGTGGAGCGGTGGCCATCTATCTTTGTGGTAGTAAATGGAAGTAAAAATGTCAATACAATATAAATGTCAATAGTGTACCAGCTAATTTCAGTGGTCTGAAGGGATAGGTCCATTCTACGGATTATGTTTCTATGAGTGAATTGGCACCCACCCTGTATTCAAGAGTATGCTGTGTCTCAACTGATGGTGGACACACATGAAAAACCCTAGATTATGTAAATTAGGGTCTAAGGTCCAACATACACTGTATATACACAAAAGTATGTGGACACCCCTTCAAGTGTATTCGGCTATTTCAGCCACACCCATTACTGACAGGTATATAAAAATCGAGCACACAGCCATAGAAAATCATTGGCAGTAGAATTGCCTTACTGAAGAGATCAGTGACTTTCAACGTGGCACTGTCATAGAATGCATCCTTTCCAACAAGTCAGTTCGACAAATTCCTGCCCTGCTAGAGCTGCACCGGTCAACAGTAAGTGCTGTTATTGTGAAGTGAAAACGTCTAGGAGCAACAACGGCTCAGCCGCGAAGTGGTAGGCCACACAAGCTCACAGAACGGGACTGCCGAGTACTGAAGCGAGTAGTGCGTAAAAGTAATCTGTCCTCGGTTGCAACACTCACTACCGAGTTCCAAACTGCCTCTGGAAGCAACGTCAGCAGCTGTTCGCCTGGAGCTTCTTTAAATGGGTTTCAATGGCCAGAACAGCTGCACACAAGCCTAAGATCACCATGCGCAATGACAAGTGTAGCATGGAGTGGTGTAAAGCTCGCCGCCATTGGAATCTGTAGCAGTGGAAACGTATTCGCTGGATTGATGAATGCCGCTTCACCATCTGGTAGTCTGAAGGACGAATCTGAGTTTGGCGGATACAAGGAGAACGCTACCTGCCCCAATGCATAGTGCCAACTGTAAAGTTTGGTGGAGGAGGAATAATGGTCTTTGGCTGTATTTCATGCTTCAGGCTTTCAAATGATACCAAACTCAACCGTTGATGTTTTTCAGTGATTAAAACATGGATGCCTCATGCTAGGGTGTAGTATGCAAAATGGGTCAACTTTTGAGCACCTCTTTCTCCTAAATGTTTTGGTATTCAGGTTCAAAAAGTCCCTTTCTGACCCCTTCTGCAATGGGCAAAAATGTATGGAACGTTTTGTTAAAATCAAAAGGGGTAAGGTCATAAAGTGATTGAATTCATATAGACGACCCTATACAGATGGACCTAACTTGTATCTAATGGACAGAGAGAGAGTACAGTCTGAAAACACACCGTGAGTGTGTCATACTCAATGTTATGTACCTCTCCGTCTTCCCTCTAGCTAGCCCCCTTCTCTCTTGCTCTTAGTGACAGTTAGACCACAGACCACTTTTCTCAGGCAGATCAGGGAAACAGTGTCTCTCTCTCTCTCTCTCTCACACACACACACACACACACACACACACACACACACACACACACGTGAGATTAATGGTTGACACCTCTAAACTTCCAGTAAGAGAGGACACATTGATCCCATATAGTAGTACTGCTATTAGTAGTGGTAGTAGTCAAACGACTAGTGGTAGTAGTACAATTCTTCCTCCTTATTTCAAACTATTTTGAGTTCCATAATTGCTTAATATTTAGAAAATCTCCATCAGTGTGCTTCATCAACAGGCTCTGTTGCACACCAGCCCATTAAGTCCTTTAACGAGCTTCTAAAACACCTGCAGCCCATCAAACATCCAACCACCCCTCTCTCTCGCCTTCCTTTCCTCCTTCCCTTATTCCCCCCTCGAATTCTGCCTCAGCTGTCTGGGCTGCTTCCATCCCTCCATCTCTCCCTCTTTCCTGTCTACTCACCCTGACTCACTCACTTCCACATCCCACCAAACAGCCCCTTTCTCCTTATTTTCTCCCTTTCTCTCCATCCACCCCTGTGCTGATTCTGTCAGTAAACTGCAGCTGTGCAGGATTAAAATAGAATGAGTGCAGGCCTTGGAATTAGCAGCGACTGCTTATCAAACAGGGGTGTGAACGAGAGAGAGAGAGAAAATAGACTGAGGGAGAGAGACACAGAGAGAGAAAGAGACAAAGAGAAAATAGACAGAGAGAGAGTTAAGTTAATTAGGATCCCCATTAACTACTGCACATGCAGCAGCTACTCTTCCTGGGGTCCACATTACATGTACAAATATCTGCTAAAGTACAGAACAGTTATAGGCAAGAACAACATAAGATATCACAATAAACAAATAGAAAAAGTATTAGAGTTAAAGAGAGAGAGAGAGAGCGAGAGAGAGAGAGAGAGAATGTAGGCTGGGGGAGAGAGACACATACAGTGGGGCAAAAAAGTATTTAGTCAGCCAACAATTGTGCAAGTTCTCTCACTTAAAAAGATGAGAGAGGCCTGTAATTTTAATCATAGGTACACTTCAACTATGACAGACAAAGTGAGAAAAAAATTCCAGAAAATCACATTGTAGGAGTTTTTATGAATTTATTTGCAAATTATGGTGGAAAATAAGTATTTGGTCACCTACAAACAAGCAAGATTTCTTCCTCTCACAGACCTGGAACTTCTTCTTTAAGAGGTTCCTCTGTCCTCCACTTGTTACCTGTATTAATGGCACCTGTTTGAACTTGTTATCAGTATAAAAGACACCTGTCCACAACCTCAAACAGTCACACTCCAAACTCCACTATGGCCAAGACCAAAGAGCTGTCAAAGGACACCAGAAACAAAATTGTAGACCTGCACCAGGCTGGGAAGACTGAATCTGCAATAGGTAAGCAGCTTGGTTTGAAGAAATCAACTGTGGGAGCAATTATTAGGAAATGGAAGACATACAAGACCACTGATAATCTCCCTCGATCTGGGGCTCCACGCAAGATCTCACCCCGTGGGGTCAAAATGATCACAAGAACGGTGAGCAAAAATCCCAGAACCACACGGGGGGACCTAGTGAATGACCTGCAGAGAGCTGGGACCAAAGTAACAAAGCCTACCATCAGTAACACACTACGCCGCCAGGGACTCAAATCCTGCAGTGCCAGACGTATCCCCCTGCTTAAGCCAGTACATGTCCAGGCCCATCTGAAGTTTGCTAGAGAGCATTTGGATGATCCAGAAGAAGATTGGGAGAATGTCATATGGTCAGATGAAACCAAAATATAACTTTTTGGTAAAAACTCAACTCGTCGTGTTTGGAGGACAAAGAATGCAGAGTTGCATCCAAAGAACACCATACCTACTGTGAAGCATGGGGGTGGAAACATCATGCTTTGGGGCTGTTTTTCTGCAAAGGGACCAGGACGACTGATCCGTGTAAAGGAAAGAATGAATGGGGCCATGTATCGTAAGATTTTGAGTGAAAACCTCCTTCCATCAGCAAGGGCATTGAAGATGAAACGTGGCTGGGTCTTTCAGCATGACAATGATCCCAAACACACCGCCCGGGCAACTAAGGAGTGGCTTCGTAAGAAGCATTTCAAGGTCCTGGAGTGGCCTAGCCAGTCTCCAGATCTCAACCCCATAGAAAATCTTTGGAGGGAGTTGAAAGTCCGTGTTGCCCAGCAACAGCCCCAAAACATCACTGCTCTAGAGGAGATCTGCATGGAGGAATGGGCCAAAATACCAGCAACAGTGTGTGAAAACCTTGTGAAGACTTACAGAAAACGTTTGACCTCTGTCATTGCCAACAAAGGGTATATAACAAAGTATTGAGATAAACTTTTGTCATTGACCAAATACTTATTTTCCACCATAATTTGCAAATAAATTGATTAAAAATCCTACAACGTGATTTTCTGGATTTTTTTTCTCATTTTGTCTGTCATAGTTGAAGTGTACCTATGATGAAAATTACAAGACTCTCTCATCTTTTTAAGTGGGATAACTTGCACAATTGGTGGCTGACTAAATACTTTTTTGCCCCACTGTAGATACATTTGGGCTCTATAACAAAGACCAAACAGCAAAAACATATACATGATCAAATACAAAATCTTCGAATCAACTATTAAACACTACCAGAACACACTGAATTCTCCAATTACACAGGTCAAAATACAAACCCTCCAACCCAAAAAGGCCTGTGGTGTTGATGTTATCCTAAATTAAATGATAAAATATACAGACCAAAAATTCAAATTGGCTTTACTTAAACTCTTTAACATCATCCTCAGCTCTGGCATCTTCCCCAATATTTGGAACAAAGGACTGATCACCCCAATCCACAAAAGTGGAGACAAATCTGACCCAAATAACTACTGTGGGATATGCGTCAACAGCAACCTTGAGAAAATCCTCTGCATTATCATTAACAGCAGACTTGTACATTTCCCCAGTGAAAACACTGTTCTGAGCAAATGTCATATTGGCTTTTACCATGTATTCACCCTGCACACCGTAATTGACAAACAAACAAACCAAAACAAAGTCTTTTCATGCTTGGTTGAGTTCAAAAAAGCTTTTGACTCAATTTGGCATGAGGGTCTACAATACAAATTGATGGAAAGCAGTGTTGGGGGAAAAACATACAACATTATAAAATCTGTGTACACAAACAACAAGTGTGCGGTTAAAATGGACAAAAACACACACATTTCTTTCCACAGGGCCGTGGGGTGAGACAGGGATGCAGCTTGAGCCCCACCATCTTCAACATATATATCAACGAATTGGCGAAGGCACTAGGACAGTCTGCAGCACCCGGCCACACCCTACTGAAATCTGAAGTCAAATGTCTATTGTTTGCTGATGATCTGGTGCTTCTGTCCACAATCAAGGA
The DNA here is from genome assembly GCF_057628025.1 of Oncorhynchus mykiss. Classification (NCBI taxonomy): domain Eukaryota; kingdom Metazoa; phylum Chordata; class Actinopteri; order Salmoniformes; family Salmonidae; genus Oncorhynchus; species Oncorhynchus mykiss. Next base: position 4,641,757 of record NC_143048.1, read on the forward strand.
GGGTCTACAGCAGCACCTATATCTTCTGCACAGATTATGTCAGACTTGGGCCCTGACAGTAAATCTCAGTAAGACAAAAATAATGGTGTTCCAAAAAAGGTCCAGATGTCAGAACTACAAATACAAATTCCATCTAGACACCGTTGCCCTAGAACATTGGTTCCCAAACTTTTTATAGTTCCGTAGCCCTTCAAACATTCAACCTCCATCTAGCACATGGGTCAGTGCACTCTCAAATGTTGTTTTTTTTGCCATCATTGTAAGCCTGCCACACACACACTATATGATACATTTATTAAACATAAGAATGAGTATGAGTTTGTCACAACGCGTCTCGTGGGAAGTGACAAAGAGCTCTTATAGGGCCTGGGCACAAATAATAATAATCAATCATTTTGCTCTTTATTTAGTCATCTTACATATAAAACCTTATTTGTTCAACAAAAATTGTGAATAACTCACCACAGGTTAATGAGAAGGGTGTGCTTGAAAGGATGCACATAACTCTGTAATGTTAGGTTGTATTGGAGAGAGTCTCAGTCCACACAGTCTGTGCCTGTATTTAGTTTTCATGCTAGTGAGGGCCGAGAATCCACTCTCACATAGGTACGTGGTTGCAAAGGGCATCAGTGTCTTAACAGCGCGATTTGCCTAGGCAAAAAACTCTGAGGGCAGCCCTATCCAGAAATCTGGAAGTGGCTTCTGATTAAATTACATTTTCACAGAACCGCTTGTTGCAATATTGATGAGGCTCTCTTGTTCAGATATCGGTAAGTGGACTGGAGGCAGGGCATGAAAGGGATAACGAATCCAGTTGTTTGTGTCGTCCGTTTCGGGAAAGTACCTGCGTAATTACGCACCCAGCTTACTCAAGTGCTTCGCTATAATCACATTTGACATTGTCCGTAAGCTTGAGTTCATTTGCACACAAAAAAATCCTACAATAATGGAAAGACCTGTGTGTTGTCAGAAAAGAGCTCCAACTTCTTAATCATAGCCTCAATTTTGTCGCGCATCATTGAATATAGTTGTGGAGAGTCCCTGTAATCCTCGATTCAGATCATTAAGGTGAGAAAAAACATCCCCCAAATAGGCCAGTCATCTGAGAAACTTGTCATCATGCAAGCGGTCAGACAAATGAAAATGATGGTCAGTAAAGAAAACTTTAAGCTCGTCTCTCAGTTCAAAAAACGTGTGAATACTTTTCCCCTTGATAACCGGCGCACTTCTTCTGCATGTTGTAAAAGCGTTACATGGTCGCTGCCCTAATCATTGCATAAAGCAGAAAATACACGAGAGTTCAGGGGCCTTTTAACCATTTTCACTGTAGTGTCCAAAACGTCTTTCAAGCTGTCAGGCATTCCTTTGGCTGCAAGAGCCTCTCAGTGGATGCTGCTGTGTACCCAAGTGGCGTCGGGAGCAACTGCTTGCATGTGCGTTACCACTCCACTATGTCTCCCTGTCATGGCTTTTGTCCAGTAATTAAAAAATATCCTCTCATGTTGACCTGGTTTCCAGTGGTTTGCAGAAGAGGATGTCTACCTTAATTGGGGCGTCAGGTAGCTTAGTTGTTAGAGCGTTGGGTTGTTGGATCGAATCCCCGAGCTGACAAGGTAAAAACCTGTCGTGCTGCCCCTGCCTAGTTAAATAAATGTCAAAAAAATAAAATAAATAAATACACCCAATAAACGTAACGGACATATAGCAGGAGCTGTAGTAACACTATCCGTCTTACTACTCGAAAGTCGTCTTTATTCTCGCTCAAAACACTCCCGTGGGTTATTTTTCAAATGGTCTTGTTTAGTTTCTAAATGTCTGCGCAAGAGTTAAGGTTTCCCGCGAGAGAGTAACGGTTAATGTGATTAGATGTTAATTATTTGACTAGGCTACCTGTATTTGACATTGTGTTATTTTGCCGAACACTAGATAGTTTAATTTTATTTTTGGCAGTGAAACGAGGCTACTTAGGCGAGGAAAAAAACTCACCCAAATGTATAGCCCTGTTTAAAAAAAAAGTGAATTCACGACGCATCAGTGACATGGCAGGAGATGTTTTGAAACAATTACTGCTTCGCATACAAGCCAGTGAATTACAACTGTGTTCCATCACAGCAGCAAGATTTGTGACCTGTTGCAACAAGAAAAGGGCAACCAGTGAAGAACAAACACCATTGTATATACAACCCATATTTATGTTTATTCATTTTCCCTTTTGTAACTATTTGCACATCGTTACAACACTGCATATAGCCATAATATGACATTTAAAATGTCTACTCCTTTGGAACATTTGCATAAGTAATGTTTGCTGTTCATTTTATATTGTTAATTTCACTTTTGTTTATTATCTATTTCACTTGCTTTGGCAATGTAAACATATGCTTCCCATGCCAATAAATCCCTTTGAATTGAGAGAAAGCGAGAGAGCGATATGATCAGAGAAAACACAAGAGAAGACGGAAGGAAACAGATGAAAAGCAGAGCTGACAAGGTAGGTCCAAGGTCATGTAATATCTTGGAGTGTGACCACCTGTAGAAGCTGGGAATGTTTATCTCAATTACAATTTATATCTACGTCCCAAATGGCACCCTATTCCCTTTGCAGAGCACTCCTTTTGATCAGGGCACATAGGGCTCTGGTCAAAAGCAGTACACAGCACTATGTACTGTAGGAAAATAGGTGCCGTTTGGGAGGCAGTAATAATCTGTTGTGTGATGGGAGCCAGAGAGTTTATGTTTCCTAGTGCTGAAACAGCACAGGACAGGGTCCAGGACCAGACTGCAGCTATCGCCATCTGGATCACATCAACTCAGTCCACATCTACTACAGAGAGAGAGAAAGCAAGGGGTAGAGAGAGGGGGGGGGGGTAGAGAGAGAGACAGAGAGAATGAGAGATGAGGGGATAGAGGGGGAGAGAGAAAAAGAGGGGGAGGAGAGGGCGGGAAAGAGTAAAGAGAGAGGGCTAGAGAGTACAGAGAGTGAGAATATCATACTCTTATGAACAGGGGAAGGAGGCAGATAAACAAATATATTATTAGGGTTAGAGCAAATTAGGGTTAAGTGCTTGGCTCAAGGGCACATCAGCATATTTTTCACCTTGTCGGCTCGGGTATTCAAACCAGCAACCTTTTGTTACTGGCCCAACACAACCTGCCGAGAGAGGGAGGAGATAGAGAAGCAGAGATGAAGGAATGGAATGGCAGGAAGTCGTTACATATTTCCTCTTAACACCAGTGTCAGCGACAGACAGATAGGGACCATGGAGAGACTGAGAACAGCCTAATGTCTGGACCTCAATCAACCTTAGTTTAATGAGCTTCATACTGCAGCCCTCACCCTGAACTTGATTACTTTTTTGTTGCTATTTATGGAGATACATTGCAGTCAAAATGCTGGGAATAGAGTATGCACTGAGCTCACAGTGATGGAAGACGTGAAAAATGTTTTGACAGCAATGTACAGAGCCTTCGGGGAAGTATTCAGACCCGTTGACTTTTTCCACATTTTGTTACGTTACAGCCTTCTTCTAAAATTGATCAAATAACAATTCCCACAGCAATCTATACACAACACCCCATAATGGCAAAGCAAAATCAGGTGTTTAGACATGTTTGCAAATTTATTACATAAGTATTCAGACCCTTTGCTATAAGACTCGGAATTGAGCTCAGGTGCATCCTGTTTCCATTGATCATCCTTGAGATGTTTCTACAACTTGATTGGAGTCCACCTGTGGTAAATTCAATTGATTGTACATGATTTGGAAAGGCACACACCTGGTCATACAGTTGACAGTGCATGTCAGAGCAAAAACCAAGCCATGAGGTCGAAGGAATTGTCTGTAGAGCTCCGAAACAGGATTCTGTTGAGGCACCGATCTGGGGAAGGGTACCAAAACATTTCTGCAGCATTGAAGGTCCCCAAGAGCACAGTGGCCTCCATCATTCTTAAATGGAAGAAGTTTCGAACCACCAAGACTTTTCCTAGAGCTGGCAGGCCAGTCAAACTGAGCAATTGGAGGAGAAGGACCTTGGTCAGGGAGGTGAACCAAAATACTTTCAGACCATGAGAAACAAGATTCTCTGGTCTGAAGAAACCAAGATTGAACTATTTGGCCTGAATGCCAAGCATGGAGGAAACCTGTCACCATCCCTACGGTGAAGCATGGTGGTGGCAGCATTCATGCTGTGGGGATGTTTTTCAGCAGCAGGGACTGGGAGACTAGTCAGGATCAAGGGAAAGATGAACGGAGCAAAGTACAGAGAGATCCTGGATGACAACCTGCTCCAGAGCGCTCAGGACCTCAGACTGGGGTGAAGGTTCACCTTCCAACAGAACAACGACCCCTACGCACACAGCCAAGACAACGCAGGAGTGGCTTCGGGACATGTCTCTGAATGTCCTTGAGTGGCCCAGCCAGAGCCCGGATTTGAACCCAATTGAACATCTCTGGAGGGATCTGAAAATAGCTGTGCAGCAACGCTCCCCATCCAACTTGATAGCTTGAGAGGTTCTGCAGAGAATAATGGGAGAAACTCCCCAAAATCCAGGTATGCCAAGCTTGTAGCGCCATACCCAAGAAGACCCGAGGCAGTAATCGCTGCCAAAGGTGATTCAACAAAGTACTGAGTAAAAGGGTCTGAATACTTTCTGTTTTTTATTTTTAATAAGTTAGCAAAAATGTATAAAAAAAACTGTTTTGCTTTGTAATTATGGGGTATTGTGTGTAGATTGATGAGGGGGGAAAACGATTTAATGAATTTTAGAATTCATTACCTGTACCTAACAAAATGTCAAGGGGTCTGAATACTTTCCGAAGGCACTTTATCTCCATAGCTGTGGCTTCTTGGGAGCCTTATCATGTTTGAGCTACATCCGTGTTAGTGACTTTAATGAATATTTTTTTTTTATTTAACCTTCGTTTAACCAGGCAAGTCAGTTAAGAACAAATTCTTATTTCCAATGACGGCCTAGGAACAGTGGGTTAACTGCCTGTTCAGGGGCGGAATGACAGATTTATACCTTGTCAGCTTAGGGATTCAATCTAGCAACCTTTCGGTTACTGACCCAACGTTCTAACCACTAGGCTACCTGCCGCCCCTCAAAAAATGTCTATAAAACATATTAACATGCTTTTTTTATGTTCTTGTGATTTTTGGCCATCCCCTCGACTCATGTTGGTTGGAGCGCTCTCTACTTCCTTCCCAACATGCATTACATAGATTAATTCATTTAAGTTCTTCATGTCTTCCATCACTGTGAGCTCAGTGCAGACTCTTTTCCCAGCCCATAACTGTCCGTCCTGCTTCCTCTCCTACACCGTCAGGTCAGATGTGGGTCAATGTCTTAATGGACCAGGAGGATTACGAGTCCTCAGCTCCCTGCAGACTACCGTACAGGAGAAAGGTCTGCCCGAGCGTCTTACTCGTGCCCCTGTGCAGGACCAGAAAAAAGGAGAGGAAAGCAGAGAAGGGAAAATAACCAGACCAGGAGTCTTTTACCCTCCCAGTCTTTTCTTCCTCTGTCTCTCTCCGGCTCCTTCCAGCAGACAGGACTACACCGTGCATGGGTCCAGTCTGCAGATGAACAAGACTTTAAGTGCCACAAGGAGAAGGTGAGTGGGTAGACAGACAGGTTCCTCTGGTATATGTGAGGAGAGAGAGAGAGAACTTTGTGGTTGCCTGGCTAGCCTCCCCTACGATGTCTAGAATGGAAATACATTCTAGATCGTCTGATTGGTCACACAAAACGACGGGTTGCACCAGAGCCAAAACACACGTGGGTAAAGCGACATTTTGAAAACGTATCATTGACTTTGTTCCTCCGATTGGTTACGTCCAAACGCTGATGACGTTGTTTTGTACAACGCCCGTCATTTTGACGTCACCACAAACTACTTCAATGATTGCAGTCTCAGACTGAAGTACGTAGCGAGCGACAGAGCAGCGTAAGGACTCAGTTTGAGTCGTCAGGCAAACTTTATGGATCACACCCCTGCCAAAATGAGCCTGACATTTTTTCTACTTCTTCAATGTTGTCATCCATGCAGCCCTCGGGGAAACAGAGGCTGATATTGATGCGTGTCCCAGAGAGGGGGATTGTCCATACAACGACCAGGCATATGGACGGTCGGACAGACAGGGACATTGAAATACAGATGCAGCCAGGATTGTCGTCATCATTCAACAGGGGTAACTATTAAATATCTCTACACCCCTGCTCCTCGGCACCACCTTGCCACCCTGGGTATATCCTCACCTCACATACCATCCGTCTCAGACTCCCCACTGATGTCACGCCTACTAATTTATGAATCATCATGAACCAAGCTGTCACGTCTCAACGCTGTCTTAATAACTCTGGGGTGAAGCTTCCTCTAGGTACAGATCTTGGATCAGCTTCCCCTCCACAATCATGGCCTTAACCATTAGTAGGGAAAATGCTAAACTGAACCAAGAGCAGCGTATAGGGGCAACTTCACCCTACTGCTCCTAATAATGGATCCAAATGGTATTGCACAATCAGTATCACTGCCACTCACAGACAGAAACATAAGAATGTTGACAAGTCCAGTATCCTACATTTGTTCATTTGCTCATTCATTCACCCGTTGACTTAGACAAACACTCACATCTTATCAGCAGCCTACTAGACGAACCATGAGCAATGAGGCACATTTTTCCCACAGAAACTAAATTCCTCAGGACTGAACCCCAGACAGCCCCCCACCCCACTTCTCTCCCTGTACACCCCCGCCAGCCCCCTGCTTCTGTTTTCGCCCCACTCCCTCACACAGCTCTGATCACGTCATGCCTCGCTCCTCGATAATACTGTACATTACCCTTCACACACCCATGCACACACACACTCAGTCACATGCACACACACACACACACACACACACACACACACACACAGAGGACACACTAACATACAGCAAGGGGAGAAAACCACATGGTAAAACCCTCATATCCAAAAATAGGAGACCAAACAGATTCCCTCTATCCCTCTTACACACCCCCCAACCCCCAACAAAGGAACAAGGGAGGCTGCAGCCTACAGCTCCGCAGTATGATGTTAGTTACCATAACGATGATGGTGAGGGCTCTACTTCCCCCGGAGGTGGCGTGGCCCTCGCCGGGCGGCAGGACATCCGGGGATAGCTGGTCCTGGCGGGAGCACATGTGGGCACAGTTGGCCCGGCCCACGGAACGCAGGGCCTGGAGGAGCACCAAGCTGGCCGAGCAGCCCATACCCAGGTACCCAACCACGTCACCCCCAGACAGAGCCCTCTGCCCTGGGATCACCACCCAGCTCTGGCCAACCTGTCCCTAGCAGTCTGGACCTTGGACCAGCCTAATGGAGCTAAGTTCAGGAAAGCCCAGCTACAGCCTAGTCCAGTCCAGATTAGGTTAGCCCAGGTTCCCCCTGTAGCCCTGCTCCAGTCCTAAAGCACCGGTGCTCCAGCCCTGCCTGCCTGCTTCGTACTGCAGACCCACTGCTCTCTTCTAGCTCTGCACTGCTGAGCGCTGGGCTCCCTCCGGCTGCAGGAGACAGAGGCTGCCTTGTCTCTCCACTCTCCGCACTGATCTGCCTACACTGCAGCTGAACACAGCTGGCTCCTCCAATCGAAGCAAGCCACGGCCATCAGCTGACCAGAACTGACGGTCAAACACACACACACACAGGCACGCACGCACTACCACCCAGTCTCACCCGCTCCCTCTAGGTCTCGTGCACTCCCTCCCTCTTCCACACATACTGTACACACTCACACAAATATTCTGATTGAGAGGGAGATGGTAAAACGCCTGGAAGTCAATCCAAGCTGGAGCAAGCTCTGGGAATTGCACTATGCATACGCAAAGGGGTGAGTGTGTGTGTGTGTCTGTGCATGCGTGTCTAAAACAACCAGCTGTGTTACATCAGCAGTTTCAGTGTCGTTCAACTATCCAGACCAGACACCTACTCCACACACTATCTCTCACTCCGCACTTCTTTCTCTTCCTCTCTCCTACTTAAGAATGTTGAAATCTGGCTCATACTGTACACTCACTTCGCGGTACCTAAAGTGCTGCCGCCTGCACCGAAAAGCAGATTTCAGAGCAAGAAAAAGTAGGAGACAGTGGTTGATGCCTGGAGTGAAATAACCGGGTAGCCTACCAGCATGATTGAAAACCGAACCAGTGGGAAAGCGACGGCCTCCATTCGCCATTCCAGTGCATACAGATGACAGCATACAGTCATTTCCCCCCTGGCCCTGCCCATTTGATAATGAGCCATTCCAGTGCATACAGATGACAACATACAGTCATTTCCCCCCTGGCCCTGCCCATTTGATAATGGGCCATTCTAAATTGGAACAAATGTTACATATTAGCAAAGACTAAATTAAACTGCGAATAGTCTGATGGGTGATAATAGGACCGCTTGATGAGAGAACAGCATGTGCAGCCTGGACTCAAGGAACAGAGCGCAAGTTTTTTTTCGAGACTTTATCAAATCATCAATAGTCTATAGTTGCATCATGCATCCCGTTTAGGTTTAGATTTCGAAGACATTCTAAGGATTGGATCATTCACAACTAAAGTTGCCAAATAACTCTAAATCTAGCATATAGGACTTGTTTCAAATGATCACTTTTGCACTCAACACAGCCACTTCATATGCATACTCGCTCCCGGAATGGGACAAATATCCTTTCTATTTCATTTAGCTGAGTTCAAGTATATTCTTCTTACTATAAAATCATAGAATATAAAATAATGGCACGGGATTTATAAGCACATCTGATCTCCTAAATAAGCACGCCTACAGCCTATGGCATGGTGTATAGCCAGATAACATACAGTCAGTCGTCCAACACATATTCTGTTGTCCTGAAATACATTTTCTTCATATCGTGCTTATTTAAACCTGCCTAAGATAAAACATTGATTTTTTTGTGATGGTGTGTATATTGAATTTATATTTAAATGTACAGTGCCTTGCGAAAGTATTCGGCCCCCTTGAACTTTGCGACCTTTTGCCACATTTCAGGCTTCAAACATAAAGATAAAAAACTGTATTTTTTTGTGAAGAATCAACAACAAGTGGGACACAATCATGAAGTGGAACGACATTTATTGGATATTTCAAACTTTTTTAACAAATCAAAAACTGAAAAATTGGGCGTGCAAAATTATTCAGCCCCCTTAAGTTAATACTTTGTAGCGCCACCTTTTGCTGCGATTACAGCTGTAAGTCGCTTGGGGTATGTCTCTATCAGTTTGGCACATCAAGAGACTGACATTTTTTCCCATTCCTCCTTGCAAAACAGCTCGAGCTCAGTGAGGTTGGATGGAGAGCATTTGTGAACAGCAGTTTTCAGTTCTTTCCACAGATTCTCGATTGGATTCAGGTCTGGACTTTGACTTGGTCATTCTAACACCTGGATAGGTTTATTTTTGAACCATTCCATTGTAGATTTTGCTTTATGTTTTGGATCATTGTCTTGTTGGAAGACAAATCTCCGTCCCAGTCTCAGGTCTTTTGCAGACTCCATCAGGTTTTCTTCCAGAATGGTCCTGTATTTGGCTCCATCCATCTTCCCATCAATTTTAACCATCTTCACTGTCCCTGCTGAAGAAAAGCAGGCCCAACCATGATGCTGCCACCACCATGTTTGACAGTGGGGATGGTGTGTTCAGCTGTGTTGCTTTTACGCCAAACATAACGTTTTGCATTGTTGCCAAAAAGTTCAATTTTGGTTTCATCTGACCAGAGCACCTTCTTCCACATGTTTGGTGTGTCTCCCAGGTGGCTTGTGGCAAACTTTAAACAACACTTTTTATGGATATCTTTAAGAAATGGCTTTCTTCTTGCCACTCTTCCATAAAGGCCAGATTGTGCAATATACTTGATTGCACACGATTGTTGTCCTATGGACAGAGTCTCCCACCTCAGCTGTAGATCTCTGCAGTTCATCCAGAGTGATCATGGGCCTCTTGGCTGCATCTCTGATCAGTCTTCTCCTTGTATGAGCTGAAAGTTTAGAGGGACGGCCAGGTCTTGGTAGATTTGCAGTGGTCTGATACTCCTTCCATTTCAATATTATCGCTTGCACAGTGCTCCTTGGGATGTTTAAAGCTTGGGAAATCTTTTTGTATCCAAATCCGGCTTTAAACTTCTTCACAACAGTATCTCGGACCTGCCTGGTGTGTTCCTTGTTCTTCATGATGCTCTCTGCGCTTTTAACAGACCTCTGAGACTATCACAGTGCAGGTGCATTTATACGGAGACTTGATTACACACAGGTGGATTGTATTTATCATCATTAGTCATTTAGGTCAACATTGGATCATTCAGAGATCCTCACTGAACTTCTGGAGAGCGTTTGCTGCACTGAAAGTAAAGGGGCTGAATAAGTTTGCACGCCCAATTTTTCAGTTTTTGATTTGTTAATAAAGTTAGAAATATCCAATAAATGTCGTTCCACTTCATGATTGTGTCCCACTTGTTGTTGATTCTTCACAAAAAAATACAGTTTTATATCTTTATGTTTGAAGCCTGAAATGTGGGAAAAGGTCGCAAAGTTCAAGGGGGCCGAATACTTTCGCAAGGCACTGTAAACGCTCCAAGGGCGTGCATCAGCGGCCTGCATGCGGTTTATATGCGCGGAGGCCTGGAGATGCTAAACGCACGTATCTTAATTAATGGTCAATTACTTTTACATGACAATAACCAACGGGAAAAATCGAATGACTGCCACAGCCCTGGCGTGCGAGCAAGAGATGGAGAAAGGATGGAGAGCGAGACAGAGATATGGAGGGGGAGAGGGAGAGATAAATAGAGGGGGAGAGGGAGAACAGAGAGCGAGAGATAGATTTAGAGGGGGAGAGGGAGAACAGAGAGCGAGAGATAGATATAGAGGGGGAGAGGGAGAACAGAGAGCGAGAGATAGATATAGAGGGGGAACAGAGAGCGAGAGATAGATGTAGAGGGGGAGAGGGAGAACAGAGAGCGAGAGAGATATAGAGGGGGAGAGGGAGAACAGAAAGCGAGAGATAGATATAGAGGGGGAGAGGGAGAACGAGATGTGTATACTAGAGTAATTATAGGTTACCAGGGTTCCAGAGAAAACAAAGAGGGAGGGACTCCCTGAGTTTAAGGACTATTGAGGAAAGGGAAGCATGTGAAATGTCTCTACAAGTTCATTACAGCTCATGGTATCGCATCGGTCCAGCAGTCGCAGACAGTTTACTGGGCCTGAGAGTCAGAAAGATTGGCCTAGGGTGGTCTAGAGGTCTAAGCTGCTGCCTCTGGGACATATATACCGCTGCAGCATGGGTTTGAATCTGGAAAACTGCTATTTCAACATACTCTCTCTATCCTGTCCAATAAATATGTGAGGGATGGGACTGACCCACTCCCTTTAAAAGAAAAAGCAATAACCCCGAAAAAGGACTGATTGGACCAACAGAGATTAGGCACTGAGAAGGAGAACGAACGGCTGAGGAACAAACCTCCCAACCTTCCAATCTCAGGGAAGACACTCTAACCATAAGGCTACTGATTTGGTTTATGGATTTTACTGTATGAGGATGCTATTATCTTGTGTTGAGTCTGCTGTTGCTGCCCTGCTGTGTTTCCAGTCAGGCCTGTGATGGTGGGTCTGATACAAGGGACCAGACTGTCTACCCAGCGTTTACCTGGAGGACACAGACGTGTTCTCCAGGTCCTCGTGGTTAAGTGCACTGTCTAAGGAGATGAGGACTGGGATATATTCACTAGGAAGCAAATGGGCCAAAACGGGGCGGGACCTACTTATTTGTCCAATAAGAAATGGTTGTTTTTCGTTTTCCTATTGCAAAACATTTTGCTACGGTGTGCACAAATGAATGTGACCCAGGTCCAAAAGGTTAGCATTTCCGTGTCACATCGTAAGCCTGGCTTCGCCTTCTACCTTTGAACTCTGCATTGTGACTGGAGTCTGCAGGCACTGCCTTATTGAGAGCGGCAATAAGGAAGGAAGGAAGGAAGGAAGGAAGGAAGGAAGGAAGGAAGGCAGGCAGGCGGGCGGGCGGGCGGGCGGGCGGGCGGGCGGGCGGGCGGGCGGGCGGGCGGGCGGGCGGGCGGGCGGGCGGGCGGGCGGGCAGGCAGGCAGGCAGGCAGGCAGGCAGGCAGGCAGGCAGGCAGGCAGGCAGGCAGGCAGGCAGGCAGGCAGGCAGGCAGGCACTCACTCACTCACTCACTCACTCACTCACTCACTCACTCACTCACTCAGCTATAATTCCCCTGTTCTGCATTCCACAGAATATAACAACCCAGTTTGATCGTTCTCCCTTTCTGGCACTTTCAAACGAAATGCTAAGCAGCACCATAAACCCAGTCTGGCTCCTATCTAAACTCTATCCAGACACACACACACGCTTGCTCGCACTCACACACTGTATACATAAAACTGATCCTAATTCCCTGATGAGACAGATTGCTGGTGTAGGGATACACTGTATCACAGGGCAGAAATACTTGAAAGCAATGCTATTATCCTCACATCACAATATATTACACTAAGTGCTGGGTGAAAAAGTCTGAATATAGAAAATGCATAAATAAAATATATTGCTCCTCTACTGTATATACCAACCATAGACTCACATCTCATCAGTTTTCCTCCACTACAAGGTGAGAGGAGCCCTTTTCTCCTCTCCCTCTCCTTCCTTGGCAGAAAACCAGTTTGCTATATATACCAAACCAATTCTTCTGGATTTACTGTCCGTTAAGTGCAGGAGCCTAGAGAGTAGAGGGCGAGGGTTTGTTTCTGGAGTTGTTTTTGGACTGGGCCACAGCCTCTGGCAGCGTCCCTACATTAGTGTTTCTTAATCCTAGTCATGGGAACCGAAAAAGAGGGGAACATTTGAGTTTTTCCCCTCCAGCACTACACACCTGATTCCACTATTCAAAGACGTAATGATGAGTTGATTAATGGAATCTAGTGTGTAGTGCTAGAGGGCAAAAACTCAAATGCGGCCCTCTTTGGGTTCCCAGGACCAGGATTAAGAAACACTGCTCTCTCTACATAGTGCAATATTTCTGACCTTCTGAGGACTATGGGCCCTGGTCAAAAGTAGTGAAAAATGTCATAATTCAATAAATGTTCAAGAGAAAAAAGGAAACTTCATAGCACATTTTCTCCATTTTCACTTGATGACATATAGTCAGGAGTAGAGGTCGACCGATTAATCGGAATGGCCGATTAATTAGGGCCGATTTTAAGTTTTCATAACAAATCGGAAATCGGTCATTTTGGACGCCGATTTTGCCATTTTTTTTATTTACGTATTTTTTTTTCATCTTTATTTAATCGTATTCTTATTTACAATGACGGCCTACACCGGTCAAACCCGGACAACGCTGGGCCAATTGAGAGACGCCCTATGGGACTCCCAATCACGTCCTGTTGTGATACAGTCTGGAATCAAACCAGGGTGTCTGTAGTAGACTCCTCAAGCGCTGAGATGCAGTGCCTTAGACCGCTGCACCACTAGGGAGTGGCTGCATGATGCAAGGGTACCGCTACAAAAATATGACCCAGTATTACAGCCTCACGCTCAAACCAAGTTCCATGCTTCCTTCAATACTCCCCACTTCGCAAACAGTTTGACCCTATCATTAAAAAAAACACACATCTTGAGCACTGTTCCACACCTGGAAAACAAGTTTAAAAGAACACCCGCGGGTCGTCTTCAGACGCACCCCCAACATCAGCCAGATGGTGGTGAGGTCTGATCTTCAACCGGTACCACGTCGCACCTTCCTAGACAAGGTGCCGGATGGTAATTCCTGATGTGGCCGATGTACCCAGTGTAACTTTACGAACAAATGCACAATGTTCAATCGCCCTATGACGGGAAAAGGAATTTAAGATTAAGGGCATCATTACGTGATTCAACAAACAATGTGGTATACCTGATCGAGTGTGTTTGTGGTCTGTGCTATGTAGGAAAAAACTAAACGAGCTCTAAACACAAGAATAGCGGAACACAGGAGTAATATCAGGACTCTTGACCAGAGAAACCCCGTGGCTGCACATTTCATAGAGTCTCGTCAAAACATAATCTCTTAGAGATGCAGTACATTGGTATCGAACATGTCATTTGAACATGATTTGTCTGGCCATCCATGTCGCCACTTGGTCCTTTGGTACATACTGTCTGTCCATAATAGATTTTCTGTAACTACTGCATGTGCTCATCTCATTGATAACAAATTATTGGAGGTACACAAGTTGTTTTTGAAATAAGTCACTGCTATTACAGTATATCTACAGCCACCGTACATCCTGCGTGTAATGGTCATATCGGCGGGTATTCCAACAGTTTCCAACATCATTTTGTACATACATATTACTTTTTTACTGTTGCCTAGACTTTAACTTGGACTGATTTGTAGGTATATAATCCTTTATGATTATATACCTCTGTAGTTGATTATGATTGACTATGCGCAAAAGGGAATTGAATTGTTTCCACACCCACCATGTGTCATGTGCGTAATGGTCATGTGAGGTGAAATGTGTATATTTTGGAATGTGAGCACTCAGTCTGTTTGACCTGACTAAGATCCATTTCGGATCGAAACATTGTCAATAAAGCAGTGAATTGGGAGCATAAACAGTGTGTGGTCCTTCCTATTCTTTACAAGTATTCTTTATTAGACCACAACCTACATTTTTTAATTTGTGCATAATTTTTTAATGGTAATTGTCTGGAGGAGTGGCTTATTGGAGGTGTGGCGTTCAGATGGGTATTGTTGGCCACCCATGAGATTAAATGTCATTCCTGTTAATTTTGTTATGTTTGTACACTGCATTATTTTATCACATTGCATATTTTAATATATAATCAATAACGTTATTATTTTAATACCATAACAAAGTGATAACTATTCCAACATTGGGATACGCATAGGCACTTCAGGAACTCAACTTGTGTAAGACTCATTAAGCTACAAAAGTGTCCGTGCTCAACCTTAAACATGTGTTGACAAAACAACAGAACAGATTAACTGGAATGACATTTACTCTCACAGGTGGCCAAAAATAACTATCTGAAAGCCTCTGCCCTACTAAACCACGCCTCCAGTCTTCTGAACTGTCCCGCAGGGTCAAAAATAACTTACTGTCTTCTGTCCACTATTTACCCATCGCTGGGTTGTTTTTAACCCAGAATTTTTTTTGTGCGGTTGCAGTGAATGGTAGGCCCTGTCTGGCCCACTCAGGGTTGCCAAGTCTAGCAAAAAAATGTATCCCAATGACCTCTGAAAACCCACCCACAAGGCCTGAAAACTAGCTAAAAGAAAAGTGTTTGCACACTTATCCAATAAACCCTTTTTTTACATAACATTATCGAGCGAATTAAGAAGGAATATCGACGTCATTTTATATAGTAGGCTAAGAAACACAATTTGGTTGTCCATCAAAATTATAATTCTTGCTAGTTTAAGATTAAGTTGCAAGAGAAAATATAAATCCCCCTTATTAAACTCTCTAGATCATTTTCCATCAATGGATGTCGTTTTAACTTGTTTTGACTGCTATGATTAAGCAACAAGGCCCGAGGAGGTGTGGTATATGGCCAGTATACCACAGCTAAGGGTTGTTCCTAGGACATAACCCTTAGCCGTGGCATATTGGCCATATACCACAAACCTCTGAGGTTCCTTTTTGCTATAATTTTTTTTCTCCCCAATTTCATGCTATCCAATTGGTAAGTTACAGTCTTGTCCCATCACTGCAACTCCCACACGGACTCAGGAGAGGCGAAGGTCGAGGAGCCGTGCGTCCTCCGAAACTCCACCAAGCACCACTGCTTCTTGACACAATGCTCGGTTAACCCGGAAGCCATGTGTCGGAGGAAACACCGTACACATGGCGACCGTGTGAGTGTGAATTGCGCCTGGTCCTCCACAGGAGTCGCTAGTGCGCGATGGGACAAGGACAACCCGGCCGGCCAAACCCTACCCTAACACCGGACAATGCTGGGCCACTTGTGGGCCGCCTCATGGGTCTCCCGGTCACGGCCGGTTGCGATACAGCCTGGGATCGGCTTTATTGCTATTATAAACTCGGTACCAACGTAATTAGAACAGTAAAAACTATTTTTTTGTAATTCCCGTGGTACATGGTCTGATATACCATGGCTTTCAACCAATCAGCATTCAGGCCTCAAACCACCAAGTTTGTAATTGTACATAAATCACATGTGCAAAACTACAGGTAAAACCGACAGGAGAGTTTAAGAGATGAACGTTGTTTTTTTAATTTTTATTGGCTATTTGTGAGATTGACTTGTTATTTCATTACGCATAAGCTACTGACTAAAATATGGGTTTATAATTGCAATTCTACTTTTCCATGGTTTGCTGAGCTAGATGCAGGTAGCCTATAGGCCAATATCTCACGTATCTCAGAAATGAAAAAGTGTGTGCGAGCAAGGAGGCCTTACAAACCTGACTCAGTTACACCAGCTCTGTCAGGAGGAATGGGCCAAAATTCACCCAAATTATTGTGGGAAGCATATGGACTTCTGACCCACTGGGAATGTGATGAAAGAAATAAAAGCTGAAATAAATAATTATGTCTACTATTATTCTGACAGTTCACATTATTCAAATAAAGTGGTGACTGACCTAACTGACCTAAATCAGGGAATTTTTGCTCAGATTAAATATCAGGAATTGTCAGGAAAACTGTATAGTGTATACTGTATAGTGAACTACTTTTGACAAAAGCAATGCACTATGTAATGAATATGGTGCCATTTGGAACCTAGAGCCAGTGTGTGTGAGTCATCCCATGGTGGTTTGTTGTGGCAAGGAGGGCTGGGGTTGACATGGTGAAAACATTCCGCCGTTGTCATGACGACTGCAACAGGATGCTGACACTCAGAGCCGGGAATTACCAGCAGAAAACTTCTGCTTTGGCCCCTGAGTATCTGACGCACAGCAGAGGCACAAAAGGTCCCTCGTTCACTTTCTCTTCCCATCTTTCTTTCGCTCTCTCTCTCTCTCTCTCTCTCTCTCTCTCTCTCTCTCTTTCTCCATCTCAACTCTCTCTCTCTCGCTCTCACACTCTCTCCCTGTCACTAGAGTACGTTTCCTTTTAAAGTATTTGCTTAGATAATGTCATTAACACATAATATAGTAGAATACTGTAATAGTATTATTATAACAGTAGTATATTCATAATATATTTAGAAGATGCTTTTATACAAAACAATTAAGTCATTCGTGCATACATTTTACAGATGGGTGGCCCCAGCAGGAATCGAACACCCCCCTTGCACCATTCTCTACCAACTGAGCCACACAAGAGCCATTTGTAAAACTATTAACAGAGTGGGAGGGAAGTGCTTACTTTCCACAAGTTAAGTTTAGGTAAAACCTAACTCAAACTCAAAGTTGTTCGAAACCTGTAACTTCTCAGTTTGCTGCTGGCTGCTGTTCTACACCACAAATGGAACAAATTTATGTTGTGCATGGTGAGGTGTTGGGACACATGCATGCACACACACACACATACAGTACCAGTCAAAAGTTTGGACACACCTACTCATTCAAGGTTTTTTTTTGTCATTTTTACTATTTTCTACATTGTATAATAATAGTGAAGACGTCAACACTATGAAATAACACATGGAATCATGTACTAACCCCAAAAAAGTGTTTAACAAATCAAAATATATTTAAGATTTTAGATTTTTCAAAGTAGCCACCCTTTGCCTTGATGACAGCTTGGCGTTCTCTCAACCAGCTTCCTTTCTAGGAAGTTTTTCCTAGCCACTGTGCTTCTACATCTGCATTGACTGCTGTTAGGGGTTTAGGCTGGGTTTCTGTATAGCACTTTGTGACATCAGCTGATGTAAAAAGGGCTTTATAAATACATTTGATTGATTGATGAGGTGGAATGCTTTTCCAACAGTCATGAAGGAGTTCCCTCCCACATGCTGAGCACTTGTTTGCTGCTTTTCCTTCACTCTGCAGTTCAACTCATCCCAAACCATCTCAATTGGGTTGAGGTCGGATGATTGTGGAGGCCAGGTCATCTGATGCAGCACTCCATCACTCTCCTTCTTGGTCAAAGCCCTTATACAGCCTGGAGGTGTGTTTTGGGTCATTGTCCTGTTGAAATGATAGTCCCAATAATCACAAACCATATTGGATGGTGTTTCACTGCAGAATGCTCTGCTAGCCATGTTGGTTAAGTGTGCCTTGGATTCTAAATAAATCGCAGACAGTGTCACCAGCAAAGCATCCCCACACCATCACACCTCCATGCTTCAAGGTGGGAACCACACATGCAGAGATCATCCGTTCACCTAGTCTGCGTCTCACAAAGACACGGCGGTTGGAATCAAAAACCTCACATTTGGACTCATCAGACCAGTGGTGACCCATCATTCAGGGCAGGTGGTGTGGAGCCCCACCTTTTGTGAGCCCCACATTTTTAGAACCCTTGGGTGCTGCCATATAGTTACATTAGAAGTGCCCATCCAAGAAGGCTCAAGTTCATTGGGCACTTTGATTGGATTGATGTCAACATCATACTTTCATAATCTTAGCTAGCGGTCATCATCATGAATCAAGTCGACAATCTACTGGCAAATCATTTTTAATCCTTGTCATATGAAGAGAAATAATGAAGAGAAATTATAGATAAAACGTGTCAGTGCTCATCGGCCATTGGACATAAAGATTACACAACAAGTTGGAATTCCAAAATCAACAAATCAATCACTGATCACAATCACTGATAGTCTCAAATCTGGGATTAAGGGTCTCTTTTCCAAGTTTAAAATGATAAACATTCAACATTGGCCATACTGTCAATGAAGCATGATTTGAGCCGTGCTCAAAACAACTGTGTACTCGGAACTGCGAAAACTTGACTTCAGTGAGTTCAAGACAACTGGGAATTCGGGAAAAAAAACTAGCTCCGACAGGGAAAAGTTTTGAACGGTCATCCAACTCGGAATTGTAAATCGTGAACTCGGGTCTCTTTCTAGAGCTACGACCTGAAGATCAATGACGTCATTATGATTCGACCTTGATTTTTTTTTTTTTTTTTTTTTTTTTCCCAGTTCCCAGTTGTCTTGAAAGCACCATAAATCCAGAGAAGGTCACACTTTGATGACAAAATTTGCCCACGAAGGGCCACCTTCCTGTTCAAGTGAGCACAGCACAACAAGGTGAGTCCAAAAATGTCATGTATGCAACTGCATAAATGATGTAATATGCCAAAGAGATACTGTATACTGTAGC
This sequence comes from Oncorhynchus mykiss, assembly GCF_057628025.1. Classification (NCBI taxonomy): domain Eukaryota; kingdom Metazoa; phylum Chordata; class Actinopteri; order Salmoniformes; family Salmonidae; genus Oncorhynchus; species Oncorhynchus mykiss. The sequence goes on from NC_143048.1 coordinate 4,661,060, forward strand.
TAAGAAAGTAATACTAAGTATATGCTGTGTAGTAAGCTGTTAGTAGCCCATGTGCCTCACACTAATAATTTGGTCTATTTACCCCTCTTAATTTCATGTACTGTTCTGACTTGGTGGTGCACATGTAGCCTATAACCTGTTTTAGAGAAATGTAATCATCAAATTTTGTAAGAGCTTTCATTGTCTGCTTATTTGCCCCCTTTATTTATCCTATGGTTCTGACTTGGTGTACAGGGATAACACTGTAAGAACGGCCCATGTTCTGAATTCTCTCACTGTACATTTCAAAAGTGCTAAACAAATAGTTATATTGACTACGCTCATTAATGTCTTAAATCAAAATTATACGTATTGCATCTTATCTGCTTGTCGCCCCCTTATGCCATAGTTTGTACATCTCAATTGTCATTAGAAGCCACATTAGTTTATTAAGCAAGTCAGCCATATCAGCTATGTTTATGTAAAAGGCAGGTAAATGAGGCTGAATGAACTGTTTCGCTGCCAGACAAGGCTTCGCTGATAGCCAGGTGTAGCATTGGGAAGATGTTAGGACTGCTTTACGTAGGACCTAACAGTTTGTGGGCACCGTTTGTCACCGTTATAGTGCAATATATATGTATTGTTTTGTGTTGAGTAGAGGCTTTGCTGGCATGCATCCCACTTATTTATTTATTTTTTTGCCCCACCAAGATTGACATGCTAAAATCGGCCCTGCATCATCAGACCAAAGGACAGATTTCCACCGTTCTAATGACCATTCCTCGTGTTTCTTGGCCCAAGCAAGTCTTTTATTCTTATTGGTGTCCTTTAGTAGTGGTTTCTTTAGAGCAATTTGATCATGAAGGCCTGATTCACGCAGTCTCCTCTGAACAGTTGATGTTGAGATGTGTCTGTTACTTGAACTCTTTGAGATGCAATCTGAGGTGCAGTTAATTGCTGATTTCTGAGGCAGGTAATTCTAATGAACTTATCCTCTAAAGCAGAGGTAACTGGGTGTTCCTGTGGCGGTCCTCATTAGAGACAGTTTCATCATAGCGCTTGATGTTTTTTGCGGCTGCACTTGAAGAAACTTTCAAAGTTCTTGAAATGTTCTGTATTGACTGACCATCATGTTTTGAAGTAATGATGGACTGTCGTTTCTCTTTGCTTGTTTGAGCTGTTCTTGACATAATATGGAGTTGTCACAACACAAGTGACCTTGTCACAACACAAGTGATTGGCTCAAACACATGAAGAAGGAAAGAAATTCCACAAATTAACTTTTAACAAGGCACACCTGTTAATTGAAATGCATCCCAGGCGACTACCTCATGAAGCTGGTTGAGACAATGCCAAGAGTGTGCAAAGCTGTCATCAAGGCAAATGGTGGCTACTTTATAGAATATAAAAATACATTTTCATTTGTTTAGCACTTTTTTTTGTTATTACATGATTTCATATGTTATTTCATAGTTTTGATGATTTAAAGAGAAATGAAAGAAAAACCATTGAGTGAGTAGGTGTGTCCAACCTTTTGACTGCCACTGTACACACACACACCTCTGCTCTACAGTCTTCAAACCCACAGCCTTCCTCCCCTACAATCACATTCTCGGTAAAACCTCTATTGCCGGATATAGCACAATTCGCCCGTGTTCTCTGAAACAAAGCCTTGAATAAAACAGGAAGATTCTCTCTCTCTCTCTCTCTCTCTCTCTCTCTCTCTCTCTCTCTCTCTCTCTCTCTCTCTCTCTCTCTCTCTCTCTCTCTCTCTCTCTCTCTCTCTCTCTCTCTCTCTCTCTCTCTCTCTCTCTCTCTCTCTCTCTCTCTCTCTCTCTCTCTCTCTCTCTCTCTCTCTCTCTCTCTCTCTCTCTCTCTCTCTCTCTCTCTCTCTCTCTCTCTCTCTCTCTCTCTCTCTCTCTCTCAAAACGTTGTAGAGAGGTTTGACTCTGACTTGGAGCCAACCTGTAACAGTGATGACTATGGTGTATAACAAACTACAGCTGCTCTGCTAGAAGGGGGAAGGTTGTAGTGATATATGGTCTACAGTACAGTCAGTACAGTACTCTGCCATTGCCATCTAGTGCTGAGCCCACAATAAAACATGCACAAACAGCGGAATGCACAGATCAATACTTTTTTGTGAGAGTGGTGTGTGTGTGTGTGTATATGAGAAAGAGAGAGTCATAATAGCACTGATTGTAAATCCCTGTTTATATTTGTGTTTACTCCAAGGTGCCTTTGAATGAGTGTGTGATAGATGTATAAACCTGGGGTGTGTGTGTGGTTGTGTATGTGTGCGCGTACATCAGATAAACCAGGCTCTTTGTGATGCCCTCCAGGTGGCGCCCTAACCCTGAGATGTATATCAGGGAACTCGCTGAGCGTTTGTTTATGGAAGGAAACCATTAAAGAAGAATTAAAGTCCTGGACAGGGGGTAACAGAGGAACAGGGGAGGAGGGCTGGTGAAAACAGAGGATGTCAAAAGTTTCCGCTCTCTCTCTCATGCAAGTCTCTTCCTCCCCTCCCTTCCCCCTAGATATGTGAACCTCTCTCTCCGTCTGTCCCTCTCTCTCCCTCCCTCCCCAGCCCAGCCATCCTCCAGGGGGGAGAAGGAGAGGGAGAGAACCACAGATCACAATCATCAGAAGGGAAAGAGGAGAGGAGACATGGTCAAGAGGCTGGAAGGTGGTGGTAGTGTAGTGACGAGGTGTTGATCTGAAAAGCAAGACAGGCAGGGATCACCACCATGTCTGTCTGTCTGTTCACCTGTCTGTCCGCCTGCCTGTCCACCCTGCCTTTCTGCCCCCATGGTAAACATGAAGGCATTAGGCATGTAGCTCACAGAGGGGTTACATAAACCCAACCTAGCACAGCTCAGCCCAGCTCAGTGCTGTGATCAGATATGCACCACTGGGGCTGTGTCCCGATTAGCTATCTATTCCCCATGGGCCTTAGCCAAAAGTAGTGCACTAGGGAATAGGGTGCCATATGGGACACACTACTAGATCTCAGAGAGAAACAGAAAGGGACACAAATAGCCAGCTATCGGTGGAGCGGAGACACACAAACCCTACTGTCAGAAAGAAAGCAGGGTCTCATTAATTAATCCACCCACGTGGCAGTTCACCCCCCCCTCCCCTCTTCCCCTCCCCTCCTCCTCACCCGACCCTGCTGGAATCACACAACACACAGCTCACAAGGCCTTGTCTTCACTTCACTGTACTAACTCTCTCTTTTCTTTACTTCTCCCCCCCCCCCCATTCCCTCCAAGGGTACAGCTCTCATATAAACCTCAGCTTCTCTCTCTGTCCCCCCTCTCTCAGTCCAACATTGAGTTAAATGTTTCTTCTATGGATCTAAACTTATGCCGTGTCCCCCACTAATCAGCTGTTAGCAGGAAGACAAAGCGGACGATTTAGAGCATGCTGTGAGACATGGGGTACAGAATGGAAGGGGCGTGGAGGCCTAACATAGAGAACAGGGGCCCGGTCCAAAAATCAGCCCCTCTGACCTAAATTTACAGTACCAGTGGGACCCAGACCCAAATATGCACCCTATTCCCTATTTAGTGCACTACTTGTGACCTATTTTATAGGTAATAGGATGCAATTTGGGACGCTACCCAGATCCCCAGTGCAGAGCAGACCTCCTACCTGGGACAGACTTGCCTGTTACTCAGTGCAGCCAGGGGTCTGGAGACGAGCACTACTGCAACTATCAACACTACACTGACAACTACTGTGCTGCACCGCTACAGCAATAACTACTGTTATATCAGCCCTATAACAAATGACACCGACAGTTACAACTAGTCTTAGAACAACCACAACTAAGCTGAGAACAACAACAACAACTAGAGTTCAATTATCTGTATAACAACTGTGGCAGAGCAACTAACTACAGTACAGTACAGTTGCAGTACCATAGTAATATCTACAATAGCAACAACGACAACAACAGGCAGGTAGCTTAGCGGTTAAGAGCGTTGGGCCAGTAAACAAAAGGTCGCTGGTTAGAATCCCCAAGCCGGCTAGGTGAAAATCTGCCCGACGTGCCCTTGAGCAAGGCACTTAACCCTAATTGCCCCTGTAAGTCGTGCTGGATAAGTCTGCTAAACGACTAAAATGCCAAAACAGACGTAAACAACAACTGTAGAGGTAAGAAGTAGCAGTAGGAGCTTTTACAAGTACAACAAGTAGCAGGGAACGACTAGCGAGCACAACGCTGCTGTGCTCTTTGTCTTTTTCCACCCAGGAGAACAGAAAGGTAATGAGAACCAGACTGTTAGGGGTCGGCGAGGAAAGCCAAGCTCGCTCTCCCTGCGTCCCAAATGACGCCTTGGTCCCTTTATAGAGCACTACTGTTGAACAGGGCCCATAGGGTTTCCCGTAGGGTTCTGGTCAAAATTAGTGCACTATGTAGCACGGCTAAAGCGTTATCCTCTGCACTGATTGAATGGGAATTCACCTGGGAAGAAGGCAGGGAGCGAGAGAGGGAAGGAGAGAAAGAGAAGAGCTTTGGAGGCAAATGTACTGTATGTGTCACTGCTAATACACTTAAATCTCACCCCACATCTTTCCGACTTCATTATCTTGATGCTGAAAGTCTTAGGCTTCATCCCAAATGGTACCCCATTACCTTTACAGAGCACTACTTCTGACCAGGACCGTGGGTGCCATTTGGGACGCAGACATATTGTTCCAAAACAACACACGCGATGTGAAATAATACAACGATGAACAAAGTAAAACATGCCACCAGGATAATGTGCATAACGGTGATCTTGTCGCCGCCGTACGCATTAGCATTTATTTGCTTAGCATAGCTGTTTATCCATGTCGGCTTACATACTGTATTACATCCCACCTGGACGAGCGGAATACCTATGTATGAATGCTGTTTATTGGCTACAGCTCAGCATTCAACACCATAGTACCCTCCGAGCTCGTTCTTAAGCTCGAGACCCTGGGTATGAACCCCGCCCTGTGCAACTGGGTCCTGGACTTCCTGACGGGCCGCCCCCCAGGTTGTGAAGGTAAGAAACATCACCTCCACTTCGCTGATCCTCAACACTGCTGCCCCACAAGGATGCGTGCTCAGCCCCGTCCTGTACTCCCTGTTCACCCATGACTGCGTGGCCATGCATGCCTCCAAATTAATCATCAAGTTTGCAGATGACACAACAGTAGTAGGCCTGATTACCAACAATGACGAGACAGCCTACAGAGAGGAGGTGAGGGCCCTGGGAGTGTTTTGTAGGAAAATAACCTCTCACCCAACATCAACAAAACAAAGGAGCTGATCGTGGACTTCAGGAAACAGTAGAGGGAGCACGGACCTATCCACATCGATGGGACCGCAGTGAAGAAGGTGGAAAGCTTCAAGTTCCTCGGCGTACACATCACTGACAAACTGAAATGGTCCACCCACACAGACAGTGTGGTGAAGAAGGTGCAACAGCGCCTCTTCAACCTCAGGAGGCTGAAGAAATTTGTCTTGGCACCTAAAACCCTCACAAACTTTTACAGATCCACAATTGAGAGCATCCTGTCGGGCTGTTGCCTAGTACGGCAACTGCACCGCCCGCAACCGCAAGGCTCTCCAGAGGGTGGTGTGGTCTACCCAATGCATCACCGGGGGCAAACTACCTACCCTCCAGGACACCTACAGCACCCGATGTCACAGGAAGGCCCAAAAGATCAAGGACAACAACCACCCAAGCCACTGCCTGTTCACCTCGCTATCATCAAGAAGGCGAGGTCAGTACAGGTGCATCAAAGCTGGGACCGAGAGACTGAAAAACAACTTCTATCTCAAGGCCATCAGACTGTTAAATAGCCATCACTAGCACATTAAAGGCTGCTGCCATATATACAGTGGCAAGAAAAAGTATGTGAACCTTTTGGAAATACTTGGATTTCTGCATAAATTGGTCATACAATTTGATCTGATCTTCATCTAGGTCAAAACAATAGACAAACACAGTCTGTTTAAACTAATAACACACAAACAATTATACGTTTTCATGTCTTTATTGAACACACCGTGTAAACATTCATAGTGCAGGGTGGGAAAAGTATGTGAACCCTTGGATTTAATAACTGGTTGACACTCCTTTGGCAGCAATAACCTCAACCAAACATTTTCTGTAGTTGCAGATCAGACCTGCACAACGGTCAGGAGGAATTTTGGACCATTCCTCTTTACAAAACTGTTTCAGTTCAGCAATATTCTTGGGATGTACGGTGTGAACAACTCTCAAGGTCATGCCAAAGCATCTCAATCGGGTTGAGGTCAGGACTCTGACTGGGCCACTCCAGAAGACGTATTTTCTTCTGTTGAAGCCATTCAGTTGTTGATTTACTTCTGTGTTTTGGGTCATTGTCCTTTTGCATCACCCAACTTCTGTTGAGCTTCAATTGGCGGACAGATAGCCTAACATTATCCTGCAAAATATTTTCATAAACCCGGGAACTCATTTCTCCGTCAATGATAGCAAGCTGTCCAGGCCCTGAGACACCACCAAACCATGATGCTCCCTCCACCATACTTTACAGTTGGGATGATAGAACGAACACACAACAGATAGTGTTGTGTGTTCCTTCCAAACAACCCAACTGTAGTTTAATCTGTCCACAGAATATTTTCCCAGTAGCGCTGTGGAACATCCAGGTGCACTTTTGCAAATTTCAGACGTGCAGCAATGTTTTTTTTTTGGACAGCAGTGGCTTCTTCCGTGGTGTCCTAACATGAACACCATTCTTGTTTAGTGTTCTACATATCGTAGACTCGTCAAAAGAGACGTCTTCGCAGGATGGCCACTCCTAGGGAGAGTAGCAACAGTGCTGAACTTTCTCCATTTGTAGACAATTAGTCTTAAATGTGGACTGATGAACATCAAGGCTTTTAGAGATACTTTTGTAACCCTTTCCAGTAAACAATTCTTAATCTTAAGTCTTCTGAGATCTCTTTTGTTTGAGGTATGGTTAACATCAGACAACGCTTTTTGTGAATAGCAAACTCAAATTAAGTGAGTATTTTTATAGGGCAAGGCAGCTCCAACCAACATCTTCAGGTTAGCGGACTCCTGACTCCAAAAAATACAGAAATGACTGTGTTATTAATTTAAGCACACTGTTTGTCTATTGTTGTGACTTAGATGAAGATCAGATCAAATTTGATGACCAATTTATTTAGAAATCCATGTAATGGTTCACATACTTTTTGGTGCCACTGTACATAGACTTGAAATCATCACTGGCCACTTACATAAATGAACCACACTGTCCCTCTCCGGCCTATAGGTCACCAGGCTACTCGTTATGGCGCATACCTGTCACCATCGTTACACGCACCTGCACGTCATCAGACTCACCTGGACTCCCTGATTATCCTCCCTATATATGTCACTCCCTTTGGTTCCTTCCCCAGATGTTATTGTTTCTGTTTCATGTCTGTGTGCTGTTAGTGTTTCTTGTTTTGTATCATGTTCCGTTTATTTTATGTCATCAAGGCAAAGGGTGGCTACTTTGAAGAATCTAAAATATTATATTTTGATTTGTTTAACAGTTTTTTTTTTGGTTGCTACATGATTCCATATGTGTTATTTCATAGTTTTGACATCTTTATAATTATTATACAATGTAGAAAATAAAGAAAAATCCCTCTGAGGTGTGTCCAAACTTTCAATATTTGTATTTTGCCTCCCCTCCTCCTCCTCCTCCTCCTCCTCCTGCTTTTATTTTCTCTTATTATTTTTACAGATCCTCGGTGAGTTCTCTGCCCAGAGTTACACACACACACACACACACACAGCCAGCATGGAGCCAGAGACTGAGTGCAAATCCCAAACAGAGTAGAAGAGACACAAAACACAAACCCTCTGACTCTCCACATAATATCAGTTTACAGAAGTGTGACAGCATTATTCATCTCTCTCTATTGTTCCCTCTGCCTTTTAAGTCAGCGGATCCTTTCTCTACTTTATTGTTTATTTTGCATGGGCAGAGGGGTACGTTGTTTCCCCGGGGGCGTTTATCAACGTGGCACCTCCCTGAGTCTGTCACCTGGAAGTGGCATTGGCACCGGGCCAAGGGGTCTGCTTTTGATGGGCGCGCATCTCTTCACACACACACACACACACACGGACCTCAAGCCCAGAACTCTCTCCTTCTCTTCTCCGTCTGCTATACATTCTTTTTGGTCATTAACTCACAAAATGTAATTTTTATAACAGGCAAACTGACACTGCAGTCATAATAGCGTAATCTGTGTCTCAAATGGACAATAGGGCCCTGGTCAAAAGTAGTGCACTATGTAGGAAATAGGGTGCCATTTAGGACGCATCCTGGGTGTGAGCGGGCGTTTTGTCTGAGAGCAGATGAAACATGAATGATGCCTCAGTGGCGAACGATGATGACGCGGGCATGCGGCTGGCAGGGGATGGTGGGTACCCCGCGGGCCTGACAGACGGTTCCCTGCTCTCTCTCCTCTGCCCACCCCTGCCCAGGCAAGGGGCAGAGAGGAGTAGGACAGGCTTCATTATTTCCATCGCTGCAAAAAATATGATGGCAGAAAAAAAAAATGTACAAGACAGCAATGCCCCCCCCCCCCGGGGAAACACCCCCCGCTCTAACAGTTTCTGTGCTTCTATGACATGTTCACCTGTCCCAACATAAGAAAACACTTTTGGGAGACAAACACACACAATCATATCTCAGCTGGACTGCAGTATGCATGTGCTGATATGCCAACTCATGTTCATCCAGTGTGCCAATCCTGTCGTCACTGCCCTGCCTGCCATCACTCTGCCACTCTGCCACACCAGCAGCATGTGGCTCAGCAAAGGCTGGCATCAGAGAGAGACTTGCACACACACACACACACACACACACACACACACACACCCAAGGTCACTGGTTGGGGTCTTGGCTACAGGGGCTGTGAGCGAGGTCTGTTGACGGTGTCCAATCAGCAAAGTCTGCTTTAGCCCCTGCCCAATCAGAACACTTCCCCTCCCTGCAGAGTCTTTATACTGTGTGATTCTGCTGAGTATAACCAACAATGAGCAGCAGGGCTCAACCTGTGTATGTTTGTGTGTCTCTGAGTGTGTGCTCTGTGCTGGTGCTGAGCTGCTAGTGTATTCAGTATGCATAGAGCAGGGGGGCGTACAGTAATGGCAGCAGCAACAGCAGCATACTCCGGCCTCCTACTGCACTCAGGAATGCAGTCCCTCCCGAAGCTCTAAGAGCTCTGGAGAGAGCGCTCACTCATCAACATCTGCGTCCCAAATGCACCCTATTCCCTACATACTGCACTTTCAACCAGAGCCCTATGGGCAGATCTAAAAGTAGTGGTGCCCTGGTCAAAAGTAGTGCACCATTATAGGGAATAGGGTGCCATTTAGGATGTACCCAAAGCAGAAAAATCCTATTCTTGGAGTCTGATATGGATACCCCCCCATTCCCCAGAAACCTCTTTAGATTGTGGTATCGTTTGGAGTCAGGGTGTTTGCAAAGCCGGTAGGGGCGGTAGAGGGGATGTGTGTGCGTCAGTCAGTGAGAGAGAGAGGATTGTGTGAATCTCTCTGTGTGTGCATGCGTGTATGTGCTCTAGACAGAGTGGATAGGGTTTTGTCCAGGCAGGCAGGCAGATAGACAGACAGGGGTGAACGCTAAGCTTTAATGAAGCATAGCCTGGTCAGCAGTGGCTGAATGGCACGAGCCCAGAGCCTCTAAACACACTCCATACATACTATTGTAAAGCTCCACCAGCACAATGCAATGCAGCCCAAGCGATCCCTCTTCTCGCTCTCATTCACCCTTTACCCCCCCCCCCTCTCTCTCTGCATCCTCCTCTCTCTCTGCATCTCAGTCAAAACAGCCATGGCCAAGGACATTTCACCCCCCTCCCTTTCCACTCTTTACCCATTGGGTTTAATGGTCTGCCATCAGAGAGTTAATCTCCTAAAGCTGACACACACACACACACACACACACACAGCGTGAGCGGGGATTACAACGCCTAGCTACGGGATATTGAGAGGTACACACACACACACACACACACACTAACAGAGACACCTAGGGTCTTTCTCAAAATGCATACTACCGTGAGTCCAAGTCAAAGTATGCGAAATGGAGCATGGAGGGAACTTCTCGAATGCGTACTCCGTTTGTACATATTTTGAAGCATGCATCGATGCAAGCTTCAACAGGAAGGATGCGAAGAAATATGACACAACCTCGTAAAAAATTATGCAACATTTCTTGAAATCAATGGCGGCTAATATCTGAGCTAAAGTGAGAGAAAATACACTGACTTCGGAATTAAATGTTTCCTATTCACATCTTATATGTTTCCTGACTACAATATGTTATCTTGATATGTTAATAAATACATGCTGTGTTGATTTTGGCATGTTTACCTACCTACGTACCGTATATCGCAAGCCCATAATAAGTCAATAGGGCTAACTGGCTAGCTACTAACGTAAACTCAAGTAAACTCGTACATCGCCTTGGTCCGTACAATTGCCCTTATTTTAAGCGCCCCAAAAACGTAATACTTCCAGATCAACTGTAATGTCAATTACATTGTAAATCACAATCAATCACAGTTGATTCCAACAGAATCAATTACATGACCTAAACGCTGCCCGTTTCTGCATAATTCAAGCAGGCAATGAGCCCCGTCGGGTCTTTTTAAAAATGGCGGGTGGGGAAACGAAACTAATACGTGATAGTGAGAAGGAGATGTTGTGTGGGAAAATAGCTTTTTTTTCCACTCGGTCTGTCCAACTTATCACCTTAACGCCCCTAAAATGTAAATAAAACACTATAAAGAGTTTATATAATGTGTCATTTACATACCTATTTGAAGGTTTGTGTCGAATTTGAATCAGGTTTTTAGGGCGATGCTAAAGTGATCTTCTTTGAGAATGATGATCGCTTGCAATGATGACGCAAAACATGACTAGGTTTTGACGTCAACACAGTCGCTACAGTCCCATTCGTTTTCTTTGTAGCTTCGTTTGAATGTTGCGGTTGCGCACATTTGTCTGGAATGGGGTGTGTTTATGTTAATACTGTTAGCAACCAGATATCCATGAATAATTAATATTACAGTTTATTGCATAATATTAGTTCTAGGTCATGTTTGCCTGTTAAACTATCTGGTTAGCTACATTATTACGATTCACATATAGCTAGCTGATAGTTATGACGTAAAACGGTTGCTTTGTGTTTATATTGTTTAATCTCTATTGCCATTGTTGTCCTGGCTGGAAGCCAACTAGTTAAACAGGCAAAAACGGTTCAGTGAATATGTAAGTCCATAGTAAGTCAATATGGCTACCTGGCTAGCTACCTTGCATAACATTTTAGGTCATTTTTGCCTGTTTAACTAATTGCCTAACTAGATTATTACAATTTTACATATCTAGCTGATAATTATGAAAAAAACTGCTTTGTGTATATACAGTGGGACAAAAAAGTATTTAGTCAGCCACCAATTGTGCAAGTTCTCCCACTTAAAAATATGAGAGAGGCCTGTATTTTCATCATAGGTACACTTCAACTATGACAGACAAAATAAGAAAAAAAATCCAGAAAATCACATTGTAGGATTTGTTATGAATTTATTTGCAAATTATGGTGGAAAATAAGTATTTGGTCACCTACAAACAAGCAAGATTTCTGGCTCTCACAGACCTGTAAATTCATTTTTAAAGAGGCTCCTCTGTCCTCCACTCGTTACCTGTATTAATGGCACCTGTTTGAACTTGTTATCAGTATAAAAGACACCTGTCCACAACCTCAAACAGTCACACTCCAAACTCCACTATGGCCAAGACCAAAGAGCTGTCAAAGGACACCAGAAACAAAATTGTAGACCTGCACCAGGCTGGGAAGACTGAATCTGCAATAGGTAAGCAGCTTGGTTTGAAGAAATCAACTGTGGGAGCAATTATTAGGAAATGGAAGACATACAAGACCACTGATAATCTCCCTCGATCTGGGGCTCCACGCAAGATCTCACCCCGTGGGGTCAAAATGATCACAAGAACGGTGAGCAAAAATCCCAGAACCACACGGGGGGACCTAGTGAATGACCTGCAGAGAGCTGGGACCAAAGTAACAAAGCCTACCATCAGTAACACACTACGCCGCCAGGGACTCAAATCCTGCAGTGCCAGACGTGTCCCCCTGCTTAAGCCAGTACATGTCCAGGCCCATCTGAAGTTTGCTAGAGAGCATTTGGATGATCCAGAAGAAGATTGGGAGAATGTCATATGGTCAGATTAAACCAAAATATAACTTTTTGGTAAAAACTCAACTCGTCGTGTTTGGAGGACAAAGAATGCTGAGTTGCATACAAAGAACACCATACCTACTGTGAAGCATGGGGGTGGAAACATCATGCTTTGGGGCTGTTTTTCCGCAAAGGGACCAGGACGACTGATCCGTGTAAAGGAAAGAATGAATGGGGCCATGTATTGTGAGATTTTGAGTAAAACCCTACTTCCATCAGCAAGGGCATTGAAGATGAAACGTGGCTGGGTCTTTCAGCATGACAATGATCCCAAACACACCGCCCGAGCAATGAAGGAGTGGCTTCGTAAGAAGCATTTCAAGGTCCTGGAGTGGCCTAGCCAGTCTCCAGATCTCAACTCCATAGAAAATCTTTGGAGGGAGTTGAAAGTCTGTGTTGCCCAGCAACAGCCCCAAAACATCACTGCTCTAGAGGAGATCTGCATGGAGGAATGGGCCAAAATACCAGCAACAGTGTGTGAAAACCTTGTGAAGACTTTGTGAAAACGTTTGACCTCTGTCATTGCTAACAAAGGGTATATAACAAAGTATTTTGTCTGTCATAGTTGAAGTGTACCTATGATGAACATTACAGGGCTCTCTCATCTTTTTAAGTGGGAGAACTTGCACAATTGGTGGCTGACTAAATACTTTTTTGCCCCACTGTATTGTTTTGTGTATTGTTGCCATTGTCCTCGTCTGGAAGACGGTTCAGTGAATGGGGAGGTGAAGTGTGAGGTAATACAGTAAGGGGAGTTCTTCTCAAATGTATCGTTTGATGCATTCTCCACACTCTAGTCCTCACAAGAACGTACTCAAGAGAACGTGGTCGGAGAATGCACTCTGAGGATGAGAGCGTGTGGAGCACGATAGTATGCATATTGAGAAACACCCCTAGAAGCATATGGTCAGGGGAGACACACACAGGCACACACACAGCTGAGATCACTGTGCATGGCACCAGCCCCCCCTCCCCCAGTGAGATCACACAGAGTTCAAACACTGGGGCGATTCAGCCAGAAAAAAAAAGGAAAACACGGTCACTTCTGAGTTCTGACCAGCTCCAGTTCTCTCTGCTGCCTCTTCTTTTCTCTCCTTTATTTATTTCTCTCTTTCCACAATGAGGCATTCAGGGGGGAGAGACACATCCACGCCGTACACAGTTCTAAACATGTCAGAGTGAGTCTGCGGTTCAGTCATAACACAAGTCAAAGACCCATTCACTTCCCATAATCCCCATCTCTATTCTTTTCAATGGTGTACAAAAAAAAAAAAAAAACTGTTGACAGTGACAGAAGCAAACGCCACCCACTAGAGGAGTCCTATAGAGGTTTTAGGGTCTGAAATGCTCAGAACGTCGTTGTGAGGCATAGACATTCCACCACTTTTGCACTGGTTACCGTACTCACACTATAGGGCCGACCCGACCCGACCCTTACTGCGCGGGCTCGGATATCTCCACTCACATCTTTATTTCAAGCGCCGTTCAAGCAACCATGGTGGATGTGTACCTAGGACAGCCCAGTACAGCTCAGCTAGACGCAGCACTGTTTGGCTATGTATGATGTATGTATGTATGTGTGAAAAGGGTCAAAAGGGATGATATTTATTCAGTAGCCATCGTGTAGTGTAATCACACCTGGAGTTTTACCTGACACCGTGACCTGTCCAGGAGAAATCCATGAGCGCTAGTTTTAACCCTGTCCAGGTTACTGCACTGTATGTTTCACCTTTTTAAGAGGTTAGACAGAAATAAAGGAAACAGTGGGTGTAAGTCACTCCCCCCCCCCCATAATGTAACATTGTGCTTTGGCAATGTATCAATATGTCATTCCATTAATGCAAATTCATATTGATGTTGACTGAGCACACAGACCGCGCCAGCTCAGTCGCCTTGCCTCACGCTTCATTCGAAACGACTGAATCGGCGAGGCCCACACTGCACTCTCTGTGACAGATCGACATCCTGTTGATGTGCGATGTGACCTGTGCATTCACCCACTTTGACACTCTGCAGTACATCAGCCGTATAGCACAGGAACCAACAACCTACTCTTCGGGCCAAGGTTTTATTTTTTGCCTGCGTCCCAAATGGCACCCTATTCCCTATATAGTGTGTCACTTTTCAAAACAGGGGAACCATGTACGGCATAGAGTGTGTGTATGTGTCACAAAAGCAGTGCACTAAATGTGGAATAGGGGGTCATTTGGGATGCAGCCTTTGTAAGTGGCTGTGCAGAGACAAAAGACCTGTAAGTGCCAGTGCAGAGCCTTGCCCCTTGACCGAAGATAAGGACAAGACATCGGGGTGATGTTCATTAGGCAACAAACAAAAGAAAATTGGACTGAAACGTGGAGGGAATAACTGAACTTGTCGAATAAGAAACACTTGTTTTTGTTTTCTGCTGCAAATGTTTTCTTATGGTGTGCACCAATGAATACGACCCAGGCTGGAATGGGATGGTAGAATGGTCGTGATATTAGTGGCATCGGTTTTTACTATCCCAGTGAGCCTGTAAAGCTTTGTAGGTAATGGTCTGGTTTCTCCCTCACAGAGCTGGGACACAGCTCCTCTATCCACTACTGCGCAAACAGACAGACAGGCAGAGAAGCAGACATGTATGTGGGAAGGTAGGTAGGTTGGTAGGCAGACAGGCAGGCCATCACCACACATACATCTAGAGCAGATAGATCTGCATAGACCACCACCACACATAGTCCTAGAGCCGATAGATCTGCATAGACCACCACCACACATAGTCCTAGAGCAGACAGATCTGCATGGGCCACCACCACACATAGTCCTAGAGTAGATAGATCTGCATGGACCACCAGCACACACAGTCCTATAGCAGATAGATCTGCATGGACCACCAGCACACACAGTCCTATAGCAGATAGATCTGCATGGACCACCAGCACACACAGTCCTATAGCAGATAGATCTGCATGGACCACCAGCACACGCAGTCCTATAGCAGATAGATCTGCATGGACCAACACTGCCAGTACAGACAAACATACACCTATAATCCATAGGTCAGTTCTACATGGTGGCAGGCAGGCCACGGTGCCAGACAGACGGACAGTGGTCACTCCCCTAATTGCTTTGGGTGGGATTGAATCCCTCTCATGCTGTTGGTCTGGTTTATAAGCCTGTTTGGGTTCCCCTCTCCAAAAACACAGCTTATGTAAGGAAATGGCAGTGCTGGCATGCAATATGCAACAACAGGCCTCATTCATATTGCAAAGCAATCTGGACCTAAGGGGAATAGCTACTCTCCCCAATGTGTCACGATCTAGTAGTTCTACAGATGCTAGCTTTAATTGGCAGAGTGCTTGATTTGTCGGACGGCAAGAATTCGGGAAACAAATGCCTGCTGTGATGCTGGGTCTCAGAGTAGAGGACACTGGAGCTTGGCCTTCAATGTGCAGGCATACAGAGAGGCAGACACACACACACACACACACACACACACTAGAGAGAAGGGTGTGGTGTATCAGGATGAGCCAGAAGCATGGTCCAGTACAGAATGTTGATGTGGCCCAGAGAGATTAGAGAGAGACACACAGTCACATAGTATCAGATGGGAACAGGATTGGCACTAGTGTAGGTGACACAGCTCTGTGGCACACACGTCCTGTGGTTAAACAGCAGTGTGCATGTGTGTGTGTGTGTGTGCATGTGTGTCTCTCTGTGCGTGTGTGTGTGTGTGTGTCTCTCTCTCTCTCTGTGCATGTGTGTGTGTGTGTGTGTGTGTGTGTGTGTGTCTCTCTGTGCATGTGTGTTTGTGTGTGTGTGTCTCTCTGTGCATTGTGTGTGTGTGTCTCTCTGTGCATGTGTGTGTGTGTGTGTCTCTCTCTGTGCGTGTGTGTGTGTGTGCGCGTGTGTGTCTCTCTGTGCATGTGTGTGTGTGTGTGTGTGTGTGTGTGTGTGTGTGTGTGCGCATGCGTGTGTGTGTCAGCGCCGTCATCAAAGAGTTAACCTTGCTGACTGCTAAAACATGACTTCCTGCGATGCAGACAAAGGCCAGGCACACACACACACCAGCTGCATACCATAATGGCACCTTATCCCCTATATAGTGCTCTACTTTTGACTATGGCCCATGGTGCTCTGCTCAAGTGAAGTGCACCATGTAGGGAACAGGGTGCCATTGGGAAACAGCCACACCATTTAAGGAACCCAGAGGACCAGTGAAGTACCTCAACAAACAGGCACATGGTGAATGATTTAGTTGCCTAGAGAACAACGATTGACAAGTCAAAACATTTTCAGGAAACTAGATCCAGGATTAGTAAACAACCAACGGCATCCATCCGATCTCTTCAAGACACTCGCGCGCTAACAACGTCAGACAAAAGGACGGACAGACAGAGACCTGCGCGCGCACACACAGGACCGTGTGTGTCTGGAGGGGGATAATTAAGTGTCTGTGAGCAGTATGAGGGTGAGGACATGCTCCTCAGTGAGGGAGACAGACTGACCCTCTCACTCTCTCACGCACAAGCCTCAGATAGCTTGTGACACAATATACCCCCCCCCCATCCCACAAGTAGGTCTAATCAGAGACGTGCGACTGCCATCTCATCCCAGCCCTACTGGCAACATCACATACTATTCATTCCTCTAAGAGACAGGGGCAGATAGAGCGAAAGGAGTGCCTTAAACCCAAAACAATATATTCTATGGCTTCTGGGCCTTCATACTTAGTGCTCCGGGGTAAAGTGTCCCCTAGGTACAGATCTAGGATCAGTTTCCCCTACCCCAATCCTAACCTTAACCATTAGTTGCCCCAGAGACGCTGATCTCGGGGCAACTTCACCCTACACCGCAGTCTACAGGACACGCAAAGACAAGTCGACCATCTCCTCTATGGCCAGAGCTTATCTGATCACCATGAGAGTGAAAGAGAGAATAACAAGGAAAACAAGGAAAGTATCTTGTTGCGATTACAAATGACTGACGAGATTCATTTCAACGTGCGTCTCTTGATCTGACAGCGTGAGAGAGACAACGTTGAACCAGATGTCCTGTAGCTAGGCCGTGTAGCAGTCGGGACGAGGAGAGATACGAGAGGAGTCAAAATGATACAAACATTTCCTTAGTTTACATTCCATCATAATTAAGCCCGCTCTGTAGCTCACACAGCATTGACTGGACAGGGTCCCTGTCCCAAATGGCAATTAGACCATGCATGAGGATTGGTGAGAAAACAGACTCAGTCTAACCGTCAGACCAAAAGCTCCGGGCCCTGGTCAAAAGTAGTGTAGTATATACGGAAAGAGGTGCCATTTGGGACGCGCACAGACACAAAGTAATGACCAGGCAAGCTTCCATATTTCCCTTCATGGGTTTATAAATGGGCCCCTGATAAACAGCTGATTTGGGTCTCAGACAAGTGAGACTGAGTCTGGTTCTCACCGATCCTCAAACAGTCTCAACGCAAACTCTTAAGCTCCTTATGCATGTGCAGTATAAGTTGCTCCATCGTTGCCATGGCAGACCCGGGGATTCGAGCCCACGCCACAACGTACTCCGGAAGCTAGCGTGCTAGCCACTAGCCTACCAAATCCATGGTTGTGGCGGGCCAGGGGTGGCACTATTACAAGTCTCTACTGAGGAAGGCAGTAAACGATGCTTACTTAGCCATCCGCTACACACGCATTTATGGTGTGTAGCTTTATACACTACCAAACCAGTAGGTGTTCCCACAACTTCATAAACAACCCCAAGTGGCATTCCTGTAAAGAAAACTGCTTCGGGATGAGGTTTCCCCTGGTTGCAGATCTAGCTTCTCCCCCAAACCTAACCTCAACCATTTAGTGGGGAAAATGCTAAACTGACCCAAAATCAGCATCTAGGGGCAAGTTCACCCTATACACCCAGAAATTTGGGACAGAGACCGAGCAACTCGCAGATGATGACTACAGGGCAAACGGACAAAGTGTAACCAGTCAGGCAAGTCCTCATGCCCTGACGCGGAGTGATGATGCGTCACGGAGAGGGAGCTGAGCTGGGATGACAGCGGCTTTGCTTCCAGCCACCAAACCACCCATTGAGCCGCACTGGTTGACACACATTCTTAGTTCTTAAATGGCACCCTATTCCTTGGATAGGGCACTGGTAAAAAGCAGTGTACTATGGGAATCCTTTAGGTCCTGGTCAAAAGTAGTGCACTTTATAGGGAATAGGGTGCCATTTAAGACATATCCGTAGCGCTGAGACTCAGACAGAGATATAGATATATATACAGGGGCCCGGCCCACGGCATAGAAGTAGTCTGGAACTCAGTCTGACGTGACTGGTGACCGTGGAATATGGGGTGAACTGGCAGTCACTGCTCTGTCTGCCTGTGTGTCTGTCTGACTGTTATTCCTCTGTCTGTCTGTCTCAGTCAGATGCACTGCAGTATAGAATTAAGCAATAAGGCATGAGGGGGTGTGGTATATGGAAAATATACGACGGCTAAGGGATGTTCTTTTGCACGACGCAACGCGGAGTGCCTGGTACAGCCCTTAGCCGTGGTATATTGGCCATATACCACAAACCCCCATGGTGCCTTATTGCTATTATAAACTGGTTTCCAATGTAATTAGAGCAGTAAAAATAAATGTTTTGTCATACCCGTGGTATATGGTCTGAT